>NW_017307663.1:120415-152340 GCF_000935625.1 Nanorana parkeri | reverse complement strand
CCGACACGCGCGGCACCTCTGGCAGTCGCCGGCCAGCTAAATTAGGACCCCACCTGGAGCTCCTCCCACCGGACCAGAGCTGACTCGCCGCTGCTCTCCCGCACCGAAGGTAAGTGAAGAAAAAAAACATGCTGATAGGGAGGGGGGTGGGCGCAAAAATGCAACTTTGCCTGTGTAGGCAAAAATCCTAGCACCGGCCCTGCAAGCAACTGTAAAGTCAAATCTAAAGGAACAGCCCCCCTGAGTCATCAAGTATAACACGTGAACTGGTGCAATCTGCTTTATAGTTTCTGTTCATTTTTAATCGCTGCTGAACAATCTTTTTTTTTCTGACAGTGACAGAGAGCAGCGCAATTATTATTGTTATTCTTTTTCTTTTCCTGTTTACAACGTCTTCACACAATGCTCAGTGGTGGTCTTTGCCCCCACCCCCCCTCCCCCCGTGGGGTACTGACAAAATGAAAGTCATAATTTGCTTCACCCTTGGCCTCTGGGGGGAAATGAAAAGTGATCAAAAACCACTCTTCAGCTCAATGCGGCGCGGTGCAATGGGCCACATGTGTATTTTATACAATCTCTGCCTTAAAAAAAAAAAAGACAAAAGTGGAAAACGGCGTTGCGTGCAAACCGAGCGGTAAGAACAAGAGCCTCTTAATTAGCATGGAGTGCTAGATGTGGTCAGGAAAGGTTGTACTGTCTAAATTAAAGTAAATGTAAAACCTAATGGACGATGTTTACTATGATAAAGCTCTCTGTCAGGGATGTAACTAGAAACCACATGGGCCCATAGCAAACATTTTATGGGGCCCCCTCCCCAATTAAAATGATTGAACACCCCGCGCTAATGTTGGCGCCCCACAACGCTTACTGCATATTTGCTGCATAAAGGTTCTAATAAATCTCGATGGAAATTTTGTTTTTTACATCTTTTTTCAAGAGGAATCATGACAGGGTAAGGCACAGCCGTCCTATGACCCAACCACCCACTGCTGACTACAACCCTTAACCCCTCCATGACCCATGCCCACCTTAAATAATGGACCACACCAGGTTGGATATAAAATGGCTGTAGCAGCCGTTTATTATAAAATATCTTTAAATATATAATTTCCGTTCAAACATTAATTATCACCATAAACAACAATTTCTCTGTAACCTATTCTTTGGCGTGAGGTCTGCGCAGGCACCACTTACTCAACCACCGAAGATCTCTGCTTACCCCCTTAAACCACTGGCCCCTAGCCGCAACCCACCGACTCAGGGACAACATTGGGAAGTAACAGCAGAGACCTCCTACACCTATTTCTGACCTCTCTCTCTGCTGAACCCGCCACAGCAACAAGGGGGAGCCCTCACCCTTGGGAGCACCTCCACGCCCGTAGTGCCCTCTGGATGCCATCCTGCAAGTCCAGGAACCACATATCCGTCCCAACTGCATTGAGATGCACGCCATCACCACGCAGGTATAGCCACGTGTCCAGTTCCAGCTCCCGATGTTGCACCGCCAGGCCCCCATTACGACTGACAAACCTCCACACTTCCCCGTTTACTTTCTTCCTGGCCTTGTTAAGACGGTCCACGGACCGAGCCAAGCGCCAGGAGGTCCGAGCCACAATGTCGGACCAATTGAACCAAGGTGTCGGGAAATGAAGAACGCAACCGCAGGAAGTCAAACTTCACATCCCGAATGGGCTCGCGCATGGAGCAGAGACCTAGGTCGTTGCCCCCGACGTGTAAGAGTAGCACGTCGGGCACTTCTTTGTTATCGTCCAGCTTTAACCTATCTACGTTAAACTTCTCAAGGGGGAGGAGGAAAAATATATCAATGTATTCCCCTTTCCATATCTTTTCCCTGACCTCAGTTTTGAGATGGGACCCTAGGGGACCCTAAAAACAAACGTAAACCTGGCATCTCGCAGAATCCGCCAAACGAACCGACTCTGCGCCCGTGTCGGCTGGCTTGGGGGATGCTGTTTCAGTGGCAACCAACGGTACAGTGGAGACCGACGGGTTATCAACCGGCAAAATGGGGCAAAGGGGCTGGGCCACTGGCACGGGGGACGTACTTACCTCCGCAGCAGATGCCCGTGGCAACCATGCGTCCGCCATGCTCACCTGCGTAGATGCAGCCGCAACCTGTTCCCTGTATGCAGGGCATCAAGAACTGCTGCTGATGACCCTCCAGGAAAAGGCGCAGCCTGCAGGGACCCCCCTGGGAAATGCCTTGACGGCAAGGACCCCGTTGCTGTCAGGGACCCCCCTGGGAAATGTATCGCTGGCCCGGACCCCCTTGCTGGCAGGGACCCCACTGGGACAGGCATTGTAGAATGGGGCTGCAAAAAACCCCCACATACACCATGCAAAAAATTAACAAAAGCAGAAGATAAGGCATTAGTGTTTAAAGGAATATCACCTGGCTGCCCCGGAGTGTCCCCAGGAGCCGCAGATCCAGAAGCCAGCGTAGCTTTCTTTAGAGTGGTAAAGTCATCCGACCGGCATCCATAGCGCTAAGGCATTGTTGGTCCTTAAAGAGTTACTGCCCGCAAGCTGTGCTGACAGACACATTTGCCGGAGATTTGTGGTCATGGGACTGCTTGAAATAGAGATTAAAATAAATATTTGCATTGAGATTTATTAGAAACTGTATGCAGCAAATATAAGAGCTGTGTAATACAAGTGATGGAGGGGTTATCCAAAAGCAGGACAATCATGGACCCTCCCTTAACAAAGCAGGATGCCCATGGACCTTCTCTTCCCAAAGCAGGACACCCATGCACCCTCCCTTCCCAAAGCAGGGTGCCCATTGGTCCATTTAATCCCAAAGCAGAATCCTTATGAAACCTCCCTTCCGAAACCAGGATGACTATGGACCCCATTAAGAAAGCAGCATGCGCATGGACTCTCCCTTCCCAAAGCAGGATGCCAATAGACCCTCCCTTCTCAAAGCAGGACACGCAGGGACCTTCCATTCTTAATGCAGGAAGACCATGGTCCCTGCCTTCCCAGAGAAGGATGCCCTTAGACCCTCTCTTTCTAAATCAGGATGCCCAAGATTTGCCCACTTTTTGTCTTGCACAATATTCAGACTATAACATGGATAGCAAGTGTCAGCGGACTCTCCTTCTACAGTGCATCAAGCTGCATCAAGTCATTGCTAACAGCTGAACTGTAAAATCAAATATTGTCCTCATACAAGAGTCATGTGTATTTCTTCCAGATCTGTGCAGTAATCCAGTGTGAGGCATCCTCTAATAAATACCGCTCACTGCTGCCCTCTTTCCTTGTGCAGGGTGACTGGTCTTGTCTCCGCCCCCTCCTGTAATAAAGACCGGTCACTGCTGCTCTCCTGGTCTTGTTTTTCTGCCCCCTCTTGTAGTTTCCTGCAGACAGCCTGTAGTGAGTGGGGCCTGCTGGGTCCCCCCCACAGCACAACTCCATGCACAGGTTATGTAGAGCTACTTTTTGAAGGTAATATGTGGGTTTGCAAAAGCATTTGGTGCACATAAAGATAATTTCTATCTATCTATCTATCTATCTATCTATCTATCTATCTATCTATCTATCTATCTATCTATCTAGTATCTATCTATCTATCTATCTTGTATCTATCTATCTATCTATCTATCTATCTATCTATCTATCTATCTATCTATCTAGTATCTATCTATCTATCTATCTATCTATCTATCTATCTATCTATCTAGTATCTATCTATCTATCTATCTATCTATCTATCTATCTATCTATCTAGTATCTATCTATCTATCTATCTATCTATCTATCTATCTATCTATCTATCTATCTAGTATCTATCTAGTATCTATCTATCCATCTATCCATCTATCCATCTATCCATCTATCCATCTATCCATCTATCCCTCTATCCCTCTATCCCTCTATCCCTCTATCCCTCTATCCCTCTATCCCTCTATCTATCTATCCATCTGCAGTATCTATCTATCTATCTATCTATCTATCTATCTATCTATCTATCTATCTATCTATCTATCTTGCAGAGTCTCTCTCTCTCTCTCTCTCTCCCTCTCTCTCTCACTCTCACTCTCACTCTCTCTCCCTCTCTCTTCTCTCTCTCTCTCTCCCCCTCTCTCTTCTCTCTCTCTCTCTCTCTCTCTCTCTCTCTCTCTCTCTCTCTCTCTCTCTCTCTCTCTCTCTCTCCCTCTCCATCTCTCTCTCCATCTCTCTCTCCATCTCTCTCCATCTCTCTCTCTCTCTCTCTCCCTCTCTCTCTCTCTCTCTCTCTCTCTCTCCCTCTCCCCCTCTCTCTATCTCCCTCTCTCTCTCTCTTTCTCTCTCACTCTCCCCCTCTCTTTCTAAAGAGACAAAACTGTAATCACCTACCAGGCTTCATCAAGAACTCACTGGACTTTTCTGAAGGTTGTTTTCGTAGATAAGGTTTAGACACATACGCAGTCAGAATTATGAGAATTACAAAGCCTATAAAGCAGTGTTATAGGTAATAAAGGTTAGAAATCGATTTAAAGCTGAGACTTGTATCAGTTTGAATTCCTCGCATGATCATGCTAAACAAATGGACATTTATCTTATACAACACATAACCTGTTGAAGACAATAGTGCAAATTACGAAAGCACGCTCTCCTTCTCCATCTCTCGCTCCATCTCTCCATCTCTCTCTCCATCTCTCTCTCCATCTCTCTCTCCATCTCTCTCTCCCTCTCTCTCTCTCTCTCTCTCTCTCTCTCTCTCTCCCTCTCTTTCTCTCTCTCTCCATCTCTCTCTCCCTCTCCATCTCTCTCTCTCTCTACCTCTCCATCTCTCTCTACCTCTCCATCTCTCTCTCCCTCCCTCTCTTTCTCTCTCTCTCTCCCTATCCATCTCTCTCCCTCTCTCTCTCCCTCTCTTTCTCTCTCCCTCTCTGTCTCTCTCTCCCTCCCTCCCTCCCTCTCTCTCTCTCTCTCTTTTAAAATATTTGGAAAAAAATACTTATCATCAGAGGCTTATTACACATTTAAAAATATTAAATAAATGGAATTTTTTTCATACAAACAAAGAAAAACGATACAATGACATTAATTTGTTGATTTGATTGATGAGAGGCTTGATGGCGGAGGAAGCCAGTGCGGTGAGAGTTTCTTTTTCTAGAGAAATATATTGATCATCGTTTGACATATTTATGAAAGGAGATTATGGTGCTATATGTATGCAGCACAAGGCAGCTTAATATCCTTCTTCCTCAGATGAAAAAGAACAAAATGGAGGTCGATTGTCATAAGTTATAACGGTTTGAGTCAAAATGTATTTCTATAATTGTATAAAAGTGAATACGATGATTGCACATCTCTCGCTATCTACCGCTCTATATGCACGAAGTACGTACACACACAGGCATATATAGACCAAAGGAGCTCCATAGGACTCAACACACACACAGCCATCTATCAGGAGAATGCTGATTCGGTGGCGTCATCATTTTTCTGCATTTGCAACATTTTTTTTTAATCTTTTGCTCTTACATACATTTTATTTACTTATTGATTTTTTAATTTTTTTTGCCCTGGTAAACATGAAATGTTCTATATCCATATCTCATGATTATGAGAGTTATTCACAAAGCTGCCAAAGGCAGCCAAATGAATAACCCACCCGAAGTGAAGTGAGCCGAACGCTGTTTGGCTATTCACTTCAGGCTTGTACAGCTGATTTCAGCCGTACATCGGCTTGCTTCGGCTGGCTTCGGTTCGGCCGAACATGCTCTGCATGTTGGACTGAGCCAAAGTGAAGAAGTTCGACTCAACTGATCCAACATCTGGATCGGCTTAACCGAACCTCTGGCAGGCTACTCGCTGCCTTTCGGCCTATTCTCATAGGGGCCGAACGGCAGTGAGTGAATAGCTGAATACTGCCGAGCAACATTCGGCTCGGCTATTCTGCTCGGTACCTCTGTGGTACCGAGCAGATTAGAAAAAGTTAAAAAAGTAGATTTTTTTTTTTTTTACAAATGTAAATAAATGATCAATTTAAAAAAATAAATAGATTAAAAAAATAAAATAAAGATTATTGAAAAAAAATAAAATTGGGAGGAGCTAACAGTGACAGCTAGGTCCGCCCAACTGTTTCCTATTGGCTGGGACCTGCTAGAATCTTCTAGCAGTCGAAGCACATGCCTTCGGCTCGGCGGAGCTGCTCGGCCTTCGGGAGCTGTATAGTGAATAGCCCGTACATCAGCCCTTCGGTTCTAATGAACCGAAGGGCTTCGGCGGCCGAAGCTAGCTGAATCTTTGTGAATAACCCTTCCAGCCCTCAGAAGCCTCACTAGGCAGCGATTCACATGTTTCCCTGTCTATTCATAGCTGCTCATCTGTTCCTCTGCACAGTGCTGACCGTCTGGCACTCTACGTACAGGATGTGAGATCACCAGGTTGACCTTGCTGCACTGTCTAGCAGAGCTGTGTAAATCACGGGACTGAAAGGGAAGAAATACAAAT
Source organism: Nanorana parkeri (assembly GCF_000935625.1). Taxonomy (NCBI): domain Eukaryota; kingdom Metazoa; phylum Chordata; class Amphibia; order Anura; family Dicroglossidae; genus Nanorana; species Nanorana parkeri. Next base: position 145,875 of record NW_017307663.1, on the reverse strand, counting down.
CCTTTTACTTGCAAAGCATCTCCCATGTGTGTATTTTATCTTTTAGACCTAGTGATGTCACCACTGGGCCCCTGTACTACTCTACAATGCAGGCAGGTCATGGCTGGTGGGAGGGGCCAGCAGGGTGCTGTACATCACTTCCTGAAAACATCACAGCACCCTATCGCAGTATCTCTCTCAAAAGCCCTCAGCCCTGATGCAAGCAGTGTGCTGGCTCTTGTGAGGCGTTGTGCAAATATTGAAATGCCTTAATTGTCTGTCTGTAGGAGTGGGCATTCCTAGTCAGGCTGTATTTGTTTGCAGACTGCCCTTGGTAGTGCCCACATGTCATGTTGAGCCTACATGATCGAAGGAACTGAAATCCAATGAATGATAGTGGCGAATCAGGGACAGTCAGGCTGGGGAGGAAAGGGCCAGATGAACCTGGATATCCTCTGGAAGTCCAGGAGAGGAGCCGGTACAACTGTGCAAGACTGAAGATGAGGTCGGAGTTCAGATTTAAGTTACCATTACAATTCTCTCCTCTCAAACGAACGGCTCCCCCTCCTCGCAGGCTATGCCTAAGGGGAATCTCGAGACTCATCACTGATTGCACTCTTGCTTACTCTGTTCTATATTAGTATTTTCCTCCCAGAAATAGCTGGATGCAGAATAACAGGCAGCTGTCAGCGCAGACTGCCACAGTCCCGGGCTGCCGGGGGGGGGGTTATAGAGCTCCATGATAATGACATCTTCTCTTCCAGATAGAGAATAATGACACGGCCGAGTCACATGACCACCACGATCCCCTCTGTGTTTAATGAACGACGTTCCATGATCTTTGTGCTCATCCATTACGCCAATGAAAGGGAAAGGTCAGGCGATTGCCGGAGGCCAGTGGTAACTTAATATATTAGTTTTGAGCCATTGGGCACAAAATGAAGAAAGACTAAGAAAGGATCAATCCCAAAATGTGTGAAGTATAGAGTACAACGAGAAGACGTCTGGAAATGAGAGTCAGTGATAAACAAGACACTTAAAGTGGACCTTTACCCCCTTTCACTTTAATTCACATCAGTATACACCTCTGCATGCTGATCTGAAATCATTTGACATTCATTAGCTAAACATATTTTGCTTTTACTTACAATTATTGTTTTTCCACTTCCTGGTCCTCTTGGGCTTCATTGATGTTATCTGTGCCCAAGCATTGCATCCTGGGAAGGTTGCATCAGCAGAGAATTGCTGGGAAATCTCATCTGTAATCTCATGAGATCTCAGGGAAAGGGATTTTCCTCCCCTGAGATGATGTGCATGGTCACATGTCCTACTCACATGTGCCAGAGTTCCAGGAAGTAAAGGGAGATGGATTTATCTGCGCTTAGTTAAAATGGCCGCTGTGAAAATAATGGGGAAGATAAGAGAAAATAAGATATGCAAAGAATACAAAGCCGGCAATTATCTAGAAGTATCTGTGTGTAGGTTGTCATTACTAAACATTTCTAAAGGTGTGCTTGTTGTCATTTTGAAGACATCGGTAAAGTTCGGAAGACTGCGGCACCCGGCGAGTGGAGAGGTATAGCGTGGGTGCATGTATGCATAGGGTTGCCACCTGTCTGGGATTGCTGCTGAACCAAGGAAGAGGTGAGGACCAGAGGTACCATCAGCACTGTGCTGGAGCTGGAAGTGAGAGGGGACAGGAGAGTGCTGTGATTTCTGCTACCATGAGGAAGTATTAACTGGATTTCATTGCTGAGATATATATATATATAGTACTTCCAAATATAGGGGATACTATCAGGCTGTAATAAGTAGTTAGTCCAAAAACATTCCTGGCCCGGACTCCTGGTAACCACATGCTAGGTATATATAGAAGATCACATTGTTTTAGTACTTGCCATTTCTTTCCTTTCTTGTGTTGTCTACATAGTGAATATGTCGGCTTAATAACTTCCATCAATGTTACTTAATTTTTAATGTTCCTTTCCTGAACTGCAATGACTGACTCAAAGTGAAGAAGACATCGATATATGTAACAAATGAGGTTTTCACCTCTAGCGTCTCCCCTCCTCTCAGAACATGCCGGATCACTGTTACTTTATTGCCCCTGAGGTTTGAGATGGTTTTATTATAAGTGGGTATTGACAGGCGGCTAATAAATCAGTCAGCTCTCCTGAATTAAGGCTGAAAATGCAGGCAGCTATCAGTGCAGCGCAGCTAGAGATGGAGATGTCTAATGAGATATTGAGGGCTCCCCCGGACCACTGGTTTGTGAGGGCTTGAACTGTGTCAGGCAAGAGGAGGACAAAGGACCCGTCACCAGTATTTCCCAGGATCTCCCTGCATCTGATCTTTATTACATTACTGACTTACCATGCCTTGTCCTCTGTGTTGAGGGGGCCATCTTGGTAGAGGCAGGGCTTTGCTTCCTCATGTCAGAGATGCCCACCGGTGATTGGGAATCTGTTAACTGGTGGGGGTGTTCAAGAACTGGTGGGGAAATGTTCAAGAAGTAGCAGGAGAGGTGGAGGCAATAGAGATCCACAGAATAGATGGAGCAGAAGCATCGAGATCCTCGCACTGCAAGTCCTTAGGTACAGCTTCCTCTCCAGCAAGTAGAACAGTGATCAGCAAAGTAGAGTCACCAATCATCACTCCAAGTCTAGTGAGACCAGCAATCAGACGCACTCTCCAGATATACAGCTATAGTGCATTTTCAGAGTACTGCTTATGCTGAAGTTTAATCTCATATTTTTTTTCTTCCCTGCCCCCCCATTTCCTAACATGCTAATTAAAATTGACTAGAACCTGTTCTGTTTTCATGACATCCCTAATTTTAGACCTAACAATGCAGGAAATCTGAGTTCCAGGATTATGTACATGGTGGGGATAATGATGATATTCCAGGTTGTGTGACAACATGCATGCCTGGTTATTACATACACACTCAGTCCTAATATAAGCTGTACACCAACTAATTGCTGATTCCCAGAAGGGACCAATTAAAGGCAAAAATAAAGATTTCTCCTAACATCTACAGAGGTGATGAGAAACCTAAGTGTCATCTAATAAGTATTGCAGAGAGTCCAACCTAATCAACAACCCCAGTAAACAGCCCTGGGTTAGGTGCAGCTTATACCACTGTATAGGGTACCACCACTGCGAGCTAATGAGGTTGAATCCCTTGTAGCAGACCCACAACCTGTTTTGATATTCATCTATGGTGATGACCAGGTAGCTATAAAGTCATGTATAATCACAAATGTACATTTATTTATCAAATCATAAAGGCACACATGTACCATGATGACCAGTCCTAAGTTATTTTATTTATTAAAGGTATTTATATAGCGCTGACAATTTACACAGCGCTTTACATAGTGAACATTCACATTAAACCCTGCCCTCAAGGAGCTTACAATCTAAGGTCCCTATCACACATGCATACATACAAGGGTCAATTTAGGCAGGAGTCAGTGACCCTAACAGCATGTCTTTTGGAGTGTAGGAGGAAACCAGAGTACCTGGATGAAACCCACGCACGCACATGGAGAACATGCAAACTCCTTGCAGATACTGATTTGGCCGGGTTTTGAACCAGGGACCCCCCAGTGCAGAAGCCATATCTGAACATGATCGAGAAACGCTGCTGTTTTCTCTGGGCCAAAGCTCATTTAAAATGGTCTTTTGCAAAGTGGAAAACTGTTCTGTGTTCAGACAAATCGAAATTTGACATTCTTTTTGGCAACCATGGACGCAGCGTCCTCCGGACTAAAGAGGAGAGGGATCTTCTGGCTTGTTATCAGCACTCAGTTCAAAAGCCTACATCTCTGATGGCATGGGGGGTGCATTAGTGTATATGGAATGGGCAGTTACACATCTGGAAAAGCACCATCAATGCTGAAAGATATATCCAGGTTTTAGAGCAGTATATACTCCCATCCAGGTGACGTCTTTTTCAGGGAAGGCCTTGCAAACTTCAACAGAACAATGCTAAACCACATACTGCATGTGTGACAACAGCATGTCTTCATAGTAGAAGAGTCCAGGTGCTGCCTGCAGTCCAGACCGTTCACCAATTAAAAATATTTGGCGCATCTTGAAAGGAAAAATATGAGAAAGAAGACCCAGGATTGTTGAGCAGTTAGGATCCTATATCAGTCAAGAAGGGGACAACATTCCTCTCCCAAAACTCCAGCAACTGGTCTGCTCAGTTATCCTGACGTTTACAGAGTGTTGTTAAAAGAAAAGGGGTGGGTGGCCCAGTCCCAACCTTTTGGGACGTATTGCTGCCGTCAATTTCAAAATGACCTCATTTCTTTGATATGTTTTCTATTGCAAATAAAATACGTATTTATGAGATTTGCAGATCATTGCATTCTGTTTTTATGTAAATTTTACACAGTGTCCCAACTTTTTGGTTGTGTGTGTATACAGTACATGTAATTCTATATTATCCACATGTGGAGGGAATGGATAATTGTTTATTATTGATAAGAAATTCAGATCCACCCAATTAAATTCCGAGGGTGCTCCCACACCTCCTCCTTAGTTCCTATACACTGTACATATTGATTTCAAGGTTATACCAGTGAAACAATGAAGCTCAACTTCACCTGACTGAATCACTTATGTCTGGGGTCCTCCCCTCAAGCATACACTGCTGATAGACTGAGACAAGTCTTCTCTCAGACACTATCATATGTTGGGAAATACATATGAATAGCCCCCTATATGTTCATATGAGATTGGCATTAAAATGAATAGTTTAAGTGGATGTGCATATCATCTAATAATTCATTTTCAAAGACGTTCTTTCACCCAACCCCCTCTCCCTAATTAGCCATTTCGTAGAAAATGTTCTATATTTTTTTCAATTTAAGGAAACAAGCGTGGACACAGTCTTAAAATGCATAGCCTTTATCTTTAATACAACTTAGATATTCTGTACAGTAAAATTTAAAATTGTGCCCCATATATTGCACATAAAATACCAGGCTGTATACACACTCTAACAGGGAGGAACAAAAATACCCAGCCCCCTTTAGCATCAATTATAAGTCTGTTTATATTGAACAAATGCATCACCTTCATACACCAATGTAAAAATTATTTAATTTTTTTCTTGAAGGATCAACCCACCAAAAAAATTGGGTTGGCAGTGGTAGTCTAAACCATCAACAAGCTTTCTAGATTTCTTGGGTGAGTCAGTGTTCTTGGGTAACACTTGAGTCAGATTTCTTGGGTAAGTTAGTGTTCTTGGGTAACACTTGGGTCAGATTTCTGGGGTGACTCAGTATTCTTGGGTAACACTTGGGTCAGATTTCTGGGGTGACTCAGTATTCTTGGGTAACACTTGGGTCAGATTCCTTGGGTGACTCAGTATTCTTGGGTAACACTTGAGTCAGATTTCTGGGGTGACTCTGTATTCTTGGGTAACACTAGGGTCAGATTTCTTGGACAACTTTGTATTCTTGGGTAACTATTGGATCAGATTATTTAGGTAACTCAGAGGTGAGACATTTCATTAGAGTTCCAAATCTAGCAGTTAGATTGGGACCAACTCGTATTGACTATGGAGACAAGAACAGGTGCACAGGAATATCCCCTTGGGACCTTTAAGCGTATTAGAAAAATGTCACCATGTTTGCCATCTTTAAATACACTGCAAAGTACTCAGTGACCCTTCCAAAATCCAGACTTCCTGTTTGAGCTGACAACAAAGCTTCTGCTCCACTGAAATGCCAAGGAGTGTTGTCGGCCTTTTAACATTGCTGCAAGTACAGAAAATTACTTATTCATCTTCCAATGCCTCAGACAGTCATCCCTGCCCAGCTCTCCTACAGAACACCCCCTGCGAAGAGGAGAATTAAGGTGTTCTGTAGCCTAGCAGGGGAGAACTGGGCAGAGATGACTGCCTGAGGCATTGGAAGATTAATAAGTATTTTTCAGCCATTTTAAAGGGATAAAACGTGATGAAAAATGTGCATGTATTGCAGAGCTGTAGTGCATTGTTTTTTTTTCTTATACCAGCCAGTTGTTGATTCAGCTTGCCACTCCATCCATCTCAAATATAAGTTTTGCTGGACCGACCCTTAAAAGTGTCATATATTCCTCCTTTGTGACTTTTTGAAAAGAAAAAAAAAAAAAAAATTTTGAAAAAAATAAAAATAAAAATTCTCAACACGTATACACCAATAGTGCAGTCTGAAAAGACACGGACATTCAGAACGACATTAGAATGCAAACCTGCTACACAGTTGGAATGTAAGGATTTTTCTGTTTATTCCAATGACACAAAACAGTTACTACCCCATTATTTGTTATCGGGACATACCGGTAAATATCTCAATAGAACATTATGCTACATACTGAACTCATGTAGTGCACAGGCCCACATCACTCACAACACCCCGACGATTCGGAATCCAAGCCCTTGAAATACCGTGCAATTCTTTCACTTGTGTAATTTTTTTTTTCTTTATTTTATCACGTACTGTATTAAAAATCACAACTTCATACAACAACTCACAAAGGGAACAATGATGCATGTGCCATGGGGGTGGGGGGTGGGGTCATGGTTGTTCAGTCTTCATTGACAGTCTTTTCAATTAATTGGTTTGATTTTTCTCCTTTGTAGAATGGACATGTAGAGACAAGGTTTACGGCACAGCTTCGTACGAATGTCTTTCAACCAGGACCTTGTCCAAAAACAACGCTGTGTGCATAATTCCGAGACGCCAAAAATAAAACAAATACAGCTCACTTGAATAAAATGGTTTACTAAGTGGTCGAAAGTGGTAAAATCTGTACAAATATTTATACACAACCCAACATGGTGGTTGGTTTTTAGCTAGAGACTTTCTCTGTATCTATTAAAGTATATATATATAACCAAAACTCTTTTTTTAAGTTTTGGGTAGAGTTGGGAAAGGCTAGAACCCCTATCAAGTTTTTATTATTGCCTGTGACCCCTCACTATGGAGATTCAACCTTCCTATTTATCGCGTTGAGAATTGTCACCAAAAAAGACAATGATGGTAAATCAAAAATTTTACAATTGTCCCAAGACTGTATAGAGGGGGAATCTTCCAATGGGGAATTTCTCTCACTCTGTAGAGATTTACTCTCATTTCCTGCTCTGCCTCCAATAAAATCTCCCCAATCGGGCACAGACAACAAAAAATACTACTGACCTCTAGTCAAAACTGAAAAAAAATATATTTTGGGCTAACATACACTTTAAGCAAGAGATGTACATCCTGAAGGTAGAGGTGTCAAATTGGGTCCTAGACTTTGTTTTTGGGTCCCCAAATTGTTGTAAAACAACAACAACAAAAATGTTGCATTTAGAACAACAGTAGTTATGGTGCCATGCGTGAAATACTCTCCGTCAAAACCCAGCTTTATAGGACTGAGCTGCACAAACTGTAGAGTTCGTAGGGGTGAGCATCACAAAATTCCATTTCTCAATTCATGGCTATAAAGAAACAACTGCGATCTTTGCCCATGGCTTGCTCAGGCCTGTCAGTCATGCCCTATTCAATAGAAGGAGCTACAGAACTTTTATTACATCCGAAAAGCAAAAAAAAGGCTAGGCTGCACCAAAGGGACAATCTGATTACAACTGCGGAAAATCTTCTGCAATACTTAGAAACATAAATGGCCTGATCTGCAAGTTGAAGACTTGAGAGAGGGGAACACAAAAGACCTCATATACTGACAAAAGCAGTCACTATACAACCAATTGTAATGGCCATTCATAGCCATTCATTCCTCCATTTGGTATTGTTACATCTTGGGATCGGACGTGGGATCCTTCCAGATATCAGGGTCCTAAAATGTTAAATGAAGGTTCCAAATGCTCAATGGTATGCCAATATTTCAGGATCTGATTGTATTATGAATTGTTGTGCCAGAAAACATGAAACAAAACTGAAGTCCCACAGGTCTCTACGTGATCAAGACTGAAGGGCAAGGCGTTAGTGGGTCCAAGGCAAATATCTAATTAGAAGGCTTTTCACAATCAAATTTTTTTAATAAAAAACGTTTTTCTTATTTTTACAAATAATGTTTGTATTGAAATTTTTTCGAGGTTAATAATGATCAAGCAAATCCAAATGTAGAGACAATTTTTTGAGCCCCCAAGGGAAGTGAGATTCAAATAATTGACATACAGGTCATCTAATACCACATGGAGGAACCCTAAACTCATTCTCTCCATTGCCTTTGTCCAACTACAGCACAACAGCAGCAAACGGTCTGGTCACAGTCAGCTCCAGAAACCTATACATTTTTGTTCAAAACACTTTTAAAAAGAGAACAACCAACTACAACAGGCCTTGCTGTGTTTTGCACACCAGTTCTTACTCATGAGGCCTTAAAAGTAGGGATTGTTGTGTGAAACCCATCAAAGCATTTTGCATGCACTTTTTTTGACAGTGCCTTGAACAAAAACGTATGGGTTCTGAAGAGACTATAACCTACATGCTGATACAAACCATTGTAAAATGTCCTCACATTCCTTACACTCTACTTCCGGTCCAATGGTGAGCTCTTGTGTTGGTAGAACTGGCCTTTGGTAGAACTTGCCTTTGGTGTTGAGTATGGGACCCAAGCTCAACTCTTAATAGGGGTCCTGGCAGCTGAATATAACGGCCGATGTGCAATTTTGGCCGTATTTCCAGATTGCTAGCCCATGAGCCCATATTCGAAAAAGCACAACGAGATTGTCCAATATGAGGGAATACAGAGAAATTATAAAAGATTGTTCTGAAATGTAAACAGTCAAATCTTGAAATGGGCTTCAGTTGGGAAAATGTTGGGTTTTATTCTGGTGGCATGATAACTTATTAGTGGAACAGTTGATGATAAATGTGCTAAAAAGCATGACCACTGTAGTGCCTTGAGCCCAGTCACAAAAGGGGCCAATCTAACCCATTAACTCTCACTACTTCTTATGTGTTTTGAGCACAAGCCAATGTTCTAAATGTTTTTCAACTTTTTAAAACTATTTTCATAGCTATAGATAACAAGATGAATCTGTAACTATGTACTCCTTTTTTTAAAGCCCAACTCTGGGCTCCGGGCTCCACCACACAGTGACCCCCTTCTCACCCTTAAGGCCCCCCAGGGTATATTCCATGCTTTTTTGTATATACTTACCTTTTGCAGATGTCTACAGGTCGGTCACTTGGTCATGTGAGTCCTCTTCTACTTGGGCTCTTTTCCTGATGGTAGGAGGCCTTCAGTGGGGATGTCAGTGCTGCTTTCTGTATCATTACACCATGAGTGCAAGGCACCAGTGTGAGGCCCACTTGGGGGGGGAGTCCACGACAGCCTGCACTCATGGTATGTCCTCAGCAGGGCCATAACTACAGATCACAGGGCCCATAGCAAAAATGTGAAGAGGACCCCCTCTCTCTGACCTGTGAGTAACAATGCCAAGATCCCAAATACTCCTCTTGTACATATGAAGTTATCTCTACACTGCAGATATTACAGGGGATTAGAGTTGTCATCAACTGGAACCACTCCTATTTCGCTGCAACCTAATGGGGCCCCCTTCCACCCCCAGGCCTCATAGCAGCCGCCTGGACCTCTTTGGCTATAGTTACGCCACTGGCCCTTAGTCCTCTGGGTGGAATCATGCTAGGCATTATTCAACTCGGAAGACCGAGGACATCTAGTGGAAGAATTGTATTAATGCAGTAAACAGCGCCAGAGCAGTGGTGGGTATTGCAGACGGGGCTTTTTTATTTTAAAAATGGCTGGGGCACCTAAAAAAAAAAATGTTGGGTTTTAATTTTAATTGGACATCTGTTCAATGTTTTTTTTTCTTTTCCCTTATTTTATTGTATTTTTATTTCTTTACTTGATCATGTGTTGAAAAAGAAATTTAATTGCAAGCTTCTTATTTCACATGGAATATAAATTAAAAAATAAATAAATAAAAGATGGCGCTGATAGTCCGTTGAATTCTCGGCTGCTAACCGTCGCCCAGCATGTGCCACTTGGCAATTTGTCTTCGAGGATGCTCGCAGATTTCCTTCCAGTGCTCTCCACCTGTTCCATCTGCTGAAGCCCCCAGGATTAATCGACCGATAATCTCATTCCTGGAACCCCTGTCTGAATCCATCACCAGAAACTCCACGCTTATGTCTTCTAAGCCTTCGCAAGGAATGTCAAACACAAAGAGTTCGTTGAAAACGGCGTTGGGGGTGCATTTCTTCACGTGAGTTTTCTTTTTAGAAATTCTTTTCTTTGCGTGGTACAGGTTCACTTTCACATATGGGTCTGAAAGGAAGGAAAAAAAGAAACCGCACACGTGTGTAATGAATATTAATTAGCAGATAAAAGACAATCTCTTATTTTAATGAGAAAATTAAAATATTGATTGCAATATTAATGAGCTGGAAAAGAAAAGACATATTCATGAAAAATAAATAAGCAAACAGTTGGCACAGTATTTTCAAGGCTGAACTCCAGGAATACATCTAAAGACACCTATAAGACAGATATTATGGAGCTGTTTTGCCTACCAAAGGATTTGTACTTCTGTCCATTGAGTCTTGAAATTTACACAGTAGTATCCAGCCTGTGGGTTAGACAGTGAAGGAGCAGCAGGAGGCTAATAAGGTCATTTCTCTGCGCACTCTGCTCTGTTATCCTATCAGCCTGTTTTAATACACCACATGTGCATGCTGTACACCTGATTGGCTCCCAGTCCTGCCCCTCTCTCTCCCACTCTGATTGCTGCTGTATAGCGGATTGCAACAGGCTACTTGCACTACCCCCATTAACAATTAATTTTAATGATTTATTCATGAATACAGAATTAGTATTGACTGCAGCATTGCCTTTTTTTTATCTGCCTGGACCTTAGCTTTAAAAGGTAATTCCACTATCCCAGGTGAATTTGGGAAAATGGAATTACCCCTTCCAATCTGGCTCCCCACCCTTGCTATACTTACCTTTGGGGCACCCATTCACTTGCTGATAAGAGGTGAGGATAGAGGTGAACAAACAACTAGCACTCAGCGGCAAAATGGGATATGGAAGTGTGCTAGTCGAAGTCCCAAATGGTTCCTTTACTAGTTCTTATCAGGGCTTATAGCAGGGCTGTCCCTATAATAAGGCAGCCACGTGGCATCTCATGGGGGGGGCTCTTTCCGGCCAGAGCATCCCAGGTTGCTAAGAGCTGGGCAGGGAGATGAATATTGGCCATAAACATCTCTCTGCCCAGGTCTTGGCAACCTGGGATGCTGTTGCCAGTGTCCCGCCAAGCTCCTGGCAACTAATGATGTCACTGGCTGCCAGGAGCTTGGTGTGATGCTGCGCCCCATCACAAGAAGCAAAAAAGTTAGGGATACCCCTGGCTTGTTCACCCATAAATACATTGTCAAAACTGACCACATGACCAGATTTGGGGGGTTGGTTGGGGATTGCACTATCTAGAATTGGCACTCCTCATTATTATGTATCATCATCATCATCATCATCATGTGATAAGTATCAAATTAAATTAACATTATTTCAGCTGTAATATTTGCTTAAAACCCAACTTCAGGCAAAAAAAAAAGTTTCCCAGCCTGTGTAAACGCAATACACACCCTTATTCTAAAGGTGACTCCCATAGTAGATGAGAGTGCTGGGCATCATGGACCCACCCCCTCAGGGAGCATGACCAGTTAATGGTGCCCTGCATTAACTGTGTAATGGTGCAGACAGTGGCATCTCTTTTCCTCTGTACAGCCCTGTGCCCCCTAAATATTATGAGTGTTGCTCCAAATATGCATTAGAATACTTTTCTCTCTTGGTAAAAATGCTGCTTCTAGCCCTCACACTGCAGTGTTCTGAGCTGGCAGAGCTTAGTAACAGCCACACCCCTCATGACAAGTGTCCTCACACGGACTTGTATTGCACAGAAGGGAAGGGGGCATGTCTGACCAGGTCTATAACATTACAGAGTGCACTGAGTCTACCTCTGGTGCTTCTTGAACTGCCCAGTCATTTATAGAATCACTGTACAGCTGCTGTCATAGGAAAATGAAGATAAAGCTGTCCATACACCTTTATTATTATCGGCCGATTTTTCGTATGCGATCGCGTTTTCGTCCGATATTCGTAAGGTTGAGGGGCAGTGTACAACCGCAAATACCGTACAATCGATCAGCTTTTGACTAACCAGCAGGTTAGAAACCTTCAGTCGATCGTAAATTTTTCACAAGGTTGGTGGCGGTCGATTACCGCAATTCATCTAGGTGCTTTTTTAAAATTACTGCTGATTGAACCTTGCAATAATCGGGGCATGATGGGGCTGCCGTCCAAAAATCGTATGACGGTTCGATCATCGGACGAAAAGTTTAGTCTGATGATCGCAAGGTGTATGGGCAGCTTAAGACTAGGAAAATGGATGTATCTACTTCAGTATGTATATCTACTCATGCAAGATGTTTCTCCATAAAAAAATACAACACACAAGCAAAAGGCTGAATTGTGCAACCCAGGGATTTAATTAATTCAAGGTAATTAACACTCCAAAAATCCCATGGGGATTACCACTAATGAAGATGGTCCTGGAAATGTTCCAGTTCTGTTCCCTTGATACAGTAAACTCCCCATTATCCTGCATTCAAGCATCCAGAACTCTCAAGAGGACCAGAAAAAAAATGAGGACAATATGAGCTCAATTTTTTTTTGCCAGTTGCTTGATAGACCTGTGAACACTATAAAATGTTGTTAGCAACTAAATTTAATTAGTTGCTAATGAAATACTTTGTTTACATCTGTGGCCAAACGCTAGCTTCCTCAGCTGGCAGATGAATGAAAACTGGCAGTGAGCATGTGCAATAGCCGGCCTGCTATTGGCTATGGCAATATGAAATAGCCAATAGCAGAATCTAGCCAGCAGATGAATGGGGTGGGGGGTTGCTGCTTGAGAGGTAATAGTAACTCTCATCCAACCAATAACTACAGTTACCCAGCATCTACCAATCCTCATTGGTTGCTGGGAGTTTAATGTGTTTAGAAGTATTTTAAGTCTGAACAGAAAGGGCTTGCAGTCAGCAGAATAAATATTATAAGTATACCTGCAAACAAATCTGTTGCTCACTTTTAGGCCTCATTCACACTAATCGGCCCACACGTACAGCTATGTGCTGCGTGTACGGCCGTAGCGAGCTCCTGGGAAGGACAGGTGCTGCGTGTGATTAGTACGCAGCCCCGTCCTTCTTTATGGGACTATGCGGCCGTACGCCCCCTACGCTCAGTGCGGGTGAGCGTACTCGTACGCTGACAGGATGGATCCTGTCTGCGTCCGAGCGAGGAAACACGCACCCCTACAGACCTGCACTTGAGGTGAGTGTAGGGGGGCGTACGGCCGCATAGTCCCATAGAGAAGGAAGGGGGCTGCGTACTAATCACACGCAGCACCTGTCCTTCACGGCAGCTGCTCGATATGGCCCTGCAAGCAGCACGGAGCTGTACGTGCGGGTCGATTACAGTGTAAATGAGGCCTTAATATCTCTTTTTTTTTACTTAAAATGACACTAAACTCAGGAGTTAAACCTTAAAAATGCATTCAAGTACCTTAACTAGTAACAACAATGTATCTTATTTGTGTATCACTCGGCTGTAGATCCTCAAATCATCTCTGAATTGGTGCTGACACTGTCCTTCCTTCTGGAGGGGGGCTACTTTCGTTCTCCATGGCTCCTGTGTTTGTTATAAAGTAGTCACGCTCCAAGCTCGTTCCCGGGATGGACTACAATCTAACGTTTAGTTTACTAAGTAGTATTGAGAATGAACTACACTGGACTAGATACAAAGTATAATTAAAAATACAGGTCATACAGAGAAGGAGGAGAAGGTGAAGGGGTTAATTAATGGCTAGTAATTTCTGCAATGACGTTTATAAATGGCATTGCAGAAATAAAAATCCACCATTTCCCTGTTTATAAGTGTACAGTGGTAGAGAAGTGGTTAAAGACACACTGCAATACAAGCACATAGGTGTGAATATTGCCTTAAACATATTCCTATAAAAAAAAAAAAAAGACAGACCCAGAGAGACTGAACGGAGGGGCTACATGACTGGGGGGAGGGGGGAATAGTCCCGGGAGAAGGGGTTAAAAATGGGAATTTTGTGGGTTTGCTGGTTGCAAGGTTCTTTTATGTCATGGCAGCTTTGTGGGTTAGAGGGTCTTTGGGGGGGTCTGAAAATCGGAGTCAATTACACAAATGGGGGGCCATCAGCTGGTATTAGGTGCTTCCCCCTGTTGGTGTCAGTACTTGTAGGGGGGCCTGGCCCTTTGGAACTTGGGAGCAATAACTGTCCTCGAGCAGGTTGGGGTGCAGCTAGGGACATGGGATGAGTTTTTAGTAGAGGCCGTATTTGGACTGTTGGGCACCTAAAGATCCCTTCTCAGATCAACAGTCGTTAAGAGTATTTATTTGTATATTATTTTGTTTATTACTTTGGTTATTGTTAACGTTGGTTTGTTTAATAAAAGGGTTGCTGTGGTCGTTAAAATCCATGTCGCGCAGTCTGTGTGTCTATTGGGGTTTTAACGGAGGGATGAAATCGACGAATCCATCAGTCAAGTGAATAATAAAGATTTCAAAACTGATTGCTGAGGTTCCTGTTTTAGGGTAAAATCAGAAAATGCTAACACCAAATATTAGACAAATTACAAATTGGACTTTTCTATACTTAAACCGCAGATCTTTTTCATCAAATAAACCGCACTCAGTTCTCACTGTGCAACTTAAAATAGATAGCTCTGTGGCTGAAGGAGGTTAAATGGTCAGGAAATGGTCTCAGACGTGAAGGCTTGCTGACAGAATGTGCCGGAATTAGCAATCAGCACGTTGCTGAGGCAGGGTATTGATAAATTGAACAAGCTGTAATTAATCAAAGATTTTCCAGTTGGGTCGATACTTCAGTTCAGGTAAACAATCTATGTGCTTTGACATTTCACAACACTAGTTATCAGGTTTGAGTGCCGTAATGTCTGCAAATTTGTGAAGTGAAGTGTTTGTTTAGAAAAATGTACCCAGGAACTGATCCAGCGCCAGTCCTCTTCCTAGATGAATGACGCCCAGGAACAATCAACCCATCGCTTGAGAGCCCAAGAGGTCATGGCTCCAGCCTCTCGCCCTTGACTCACAGGAGAATGCTGAAGAGGACAATGCCCTATCATTATGTGCTGCCGCTATCTGCAGCATTTAAGATCTGCTCACTACCGTAAAAAGAATAAAATGAGGAGGACCTTTGATGTCATGAGACTGGATTAAAGGCACTTGAATAAAAGTTAGGCTAGGTTTATTGGAGGGGGTCAAAGGAACAGGAGGACCCCAAGACCAAAGTTGGGCTCTAAAGATCAACTATAGCCAGTCCTTTTGTATCATTGATCGTGAATAGAGTGGTTTTTCATTGCTGCTTAGACATGTGCGATTCATTTCATTCCGAATCAAAATTTGTAAGAATTTTCCGAAATTCGGACATTCGGGCACATCCGAATTTCCAAATCCCAATGCATCCGAATGTGTCCGAATCCAAATTTCTGTTTCGGAATTTCAGATCCCGTCCGGATTTCGTCCAAAAACTAAACTGAATCGGACATGTGACTTTTCTAGCCAATCAGATGTGTTTTTCGGTTTAATGCATCTGAATGGGTCTGAACACAAATTTCCGTTAGGGCAACATATACAGTATATACATATAATACTAAAGCTGAGGCTCCTAGAACCAAATGGCATTCTGGATCCGAATTTCTGAATTGCATTTGGGAGCTTCAGCATTAGTAATATAAGTATATGTCTATCAAAAAAGGGGGAAAGAGAAAGAGGGGCTTTGTGGTGACCACTGAAGAATCCACTTCCTTGCGTTCCGACTGCCCTCCCCCGGTGCTCCTGTCCCCTGTTTGGGTAGGGAGACTCCCTGCAGATGGATATTCAATCACCGGCAAAAGATTCATTAAAATGGTATTTATTGCATTACAAATATGTATGGTCAGCTGATATCAATGATTTTGATTATCCATTATTATGTAGACAACTGTAAATTTACTCTCATACCCATGTAAATACTATAGGTAAACCTCTCCAAATCTTCCGGACGAAGCCTCAGCGAAATGCGTTGAAGACTGGAGCAAGCACAGAATCATGGCTGAACTATTAATATATAGAACAATTATGTACAATGAATCATGTGAATAAGATATGAATACAATGAGAGCAATGACTAATATATGCATTTACAACCATGGTTTCTGTGTGGTCTCCAGGGAGGTTATTTATGTTGTATACATTTATTTATGATTTTTACCTGGATGAAAAATTTTATTATATCCATGAATCAATTGACCTTAATTTTGGATCAATTCCCTGCTATTCTTCAGTGGTCACCACAAAGCCCCTCTTTCTCTTTCCCCCTTTTTTGATATATATTGCATATATAGGGGTGGTGTCCCAGTTTGAGTGATGGTTCCTAATCTCTGTAATACAATAAGTATATGTCTCCCAGATTCGAATGGCATTCGGGAGCTTCTGAATGCAATTTGGAAATTCGGATCCAGAATGTCTTTCGGGTCTGGGAGATTCAGCTTTAGTATTAATATCTGTATATAGGTTTCTGTGGAATTCACAACGAATATTCGTAAACTCATCCGAAACTAACGAAAATTCGGATTTGTCCAGATCCGAAAACCGAACCAGATTGAATTTCGGATCCAAATCCCGAAATAACGATATATCTGAACCGAACCAAATCTTTCTGCAGCTTACATTGCTGCCTGTATAACCACTAACAAGACTTGTCCTCACTTCCTCTGCTGGTGGTGGGGGTTACTGACACAGCACATAACAGCAAACGACCCAAACAGGCTACAGACAGTTAAACAAAATCTGAAACAAAACCTTCCAAAAAAAGATGGACTTTAAAAGAAAACCAGGATTACAATATGGGATTAGCCATGTGAGTGCCAGAGGTCAACTGAAGTCTGACAGTTGCTGTCCTGTCAATTCTCTGACCGTCTGACCTCATACACCGCCTTTCATCTTTTGTGCAGTGTGTGAGGTCCTGCCGTATGATTATGTGGTGCTGCTATCTACAGCATTTAGGATCTGCTTACTATCATAAGAAGAATAAAATGAGATGTCATCAGACTGGACGGAAGACACTTGAATAAAAGTTAGGTTAGGTTTAATGGAGGGGGTCAAAGGAACAGGGGGATCCCATGGGCTTTAAAGTTCAACTATAGCCAGTCCTTTTGTATCATCAACCATGGATAGAGTGGTTTTTCATTGCTGCCTGTACCGCCACTAAGGAGACTTGCCCATTCTTTCTGTGCTGGTGGTGGGGGTTACTGACACAGCACATAACAGCAAATGACCAACACAGGCTACAGACAGTTAAACTAAATCTGAAAGAAAATCTAAACCTTTCAAAAAAAGATGAAGCTGGACTTCAAGGAACTCAGAATAACGATATGGGAAGAGCCATTTGAATGTCAGAGGCCAATTGAAGTCTGACAGTTGCTGTTCTGTCAATTGAATGACTTTCTGACCTCATACACCATCTTCCATCTTTTGTGAAGTGTGTACGGTTTACTGAATTATCAATGTTGGGTTGACTGAAGCTAAACAGTATATATAGTATATATATATATATATAAAAGGGATGCACCGATACCAATACTAGTGTTGATGCGATGCCTAGCCTGATACTTCCGGTATCAAGAAGGCAGGCAGTGAGTCATTACACGCTGCCCAGCTTCCTGATTGGCCGGGAACCCGGCACCATGCTCCCTCGACACTGCGGAATTGAGGAACCTGGCCTTGGGGGCAGCAGAGAGAGTAAATCCGGGCCCTGGTTGGAACTACAGGACTCTGACAGCCATAGGCATGACTATTTGTTATGTTTGTTATGTTATTTCACCACAGCTGGAATGCCGAGGTTGCCTACCCCTGGTGTATGGTGAGGGGCTCCAGATTTGTATCTGTTATGGGAGCAAACAAACGTTCTGTTTTCCCAGATCTTAATAGGTTCTGGTCTTGGTCATGGGACTTGGAGGCTTTGTTGAGCTTGGATGTTATAAAGCCTTTATTTCTAGGTTCCCATCTTACCTGTTAGCCAGACCTCATTATTAGTCTTATCTGTGCACGGGCCTTTTTACATGCAAGCTGACTGAGGCTCAATGGCTCCCTTGGTAATGCTCTCTGCTATGTGAAAGGCTTCTGTTGGGTGAAAGGCTTACTACTGCTGGAGGAACATATATTTTGCTTGTTTTATGCTATGGACTTGCTATACAAAGCCCTGCTTAGAACTGTGTTTGCTGCCTTGCTGAATAAAAGTGCAGGACAAACCTGTTCCTGGGTGCCCGGTTTCATGTACTGCTAATACCAATTGAGCCTGCCCCATTTACACTATACTAACAGCATAATATTTTATGTAACAAAAGAAATGCATGCAATCATTTTATGTATTCTACTATGCATGTTTAAATTCATTGTTTTCTTTGTTAATGGCTGGAAGAGAAAGACATATAACCTGTACATAATAATGGGCTAGAAATGATGTTCTCAGCTGCTACGAGGCTCTTTTTGCTATACAGCAAACATATAATGGCCAACAGTGGCAATGGTATGTGGAAAAGCTAATTATTAAAGGAGATTCTGAATACTGAATCTGTCTATAATTAGCAATGAGCAGTAAGCCATATACTAATGAACCACTGGGGCAGTGCATATCACAAGCTTAGCTTTTAATTCCTCCTATATAGTGACTTAAGAGGGTAAGTGGGTCAGAAAGGCAAGTCTACTGACTGCACTGTGTCTATCAGCTAGCATATCGGACTTTTAAAGGGGATCCTGTATTGTATACACAATGTGCCACTGAACTTGCTAGAAAATGTGACTACCCCGAAAAGAGTCAGTTCCTTAGGATACCCATCTCTTCTTGCATGTCATAGCCCACCCTGTTTAAATAAAGCCTGTGATGGCTCAGCTCCTCGCATCCTCCCTTCACCTCCCTGACATAACCATTTATGTTATTTAACAGCCCCCCTCTCTCCTTGCATGTCAAAGCCCTCTGCTCTTCTGGAAGTGTTTAATTACTGCCTGTGCTGGCTCAGCTCCTTTAATCCTCCCTTCACCTCCCTACATAACCATTTATATAGATGTCGGGGGAAGAGCAAATTATAATTTTATAGAATGTAACTTAAGTGACAGCCCTCCTAGGGCGGCTGACATAACATCCAAGATGGCGTCACCCAGGAGCAGTTTGGCTTGTACAAGCAGATAACATGCATAAAATACATTAAATGCACATATAATCTTATGGCAAGATATTTGTTGAAAACAAAATCATTTGTTATCTCTAAATAACAAATGATAGCTTAATAGTAGACCACGCCAGGGCTTCTGGTCCCATTGTTTAACATAAGGCTTGTATTCCCTGTGTAGATTATGATCTGGAGCTGCTATATTTATAAAACCACTGACTGGCCATAGCAGTAATCACGGAAAAAAAAGAAATGGTGTCTATCTGCTTTTTGGGGCAAAGTGACAGTGTCTGTGTACAGGGCCGACCCCAACCCACCCCACTGATAATCACCTCACTAGCACTGCCTCCTCCATTCATTCCGCTTGCCACAGTTGGTGAAAACACCTGGTGCCTCTTGGTGTGAATGAGCATGAGACTTCCTGCCATGTTACAGTTCTTGGGTCTAGTAGGCAATCAGGAGTCACATGTCACCGCTCCCCCTAGTGCCTGACACCAGCCGAGAATGTGGATTTTAGCAAGGTAAGTATCAGTGGGTTGGGGGGGGGGACACACATACACATATAGTCAACTTACACTGAATGGTCAAAGTGACAGTGTCTCTTTAAGGAACCAGAAAGTGATTCAATCCATGAGAAACCACAAATAAATGCTATTTTTGGCTGCCCCGGCCCTTTCAAACGGTCACATGCCACTGTCACTTTTTAATGGGTCATGCATTCTCTGATCAACAGTCATCAAGCTTCCAGATGAAACGACATTCACTTTCAATCTAAGAACCTGACTTCATTTCATGTGATTTGATTCACATTAACATTGCCAGCTATGCCTCAAATCCTAAGCACTTCTCTCTCTCATCTTATATTCCAGGGGCCAAGCTGCAGAGTGCACTTAGCAGAGGGGAAAGTCATTTAGGCAAACAGATGATGTCATTGCGCAGCCGGTATTGTCTGACTCATATTAGCTGAGAAGCCGTCTAGAAGCTTTATCTATTGGGAACATAAAACCTACAAGCGCAATGAAAAATGTGAAGGGGAAGGCAGGGTCCCTTGGGGCTACCTGCAGCAGGAAGATTTTCATGTAAGCCCTAAGTGAAAAATTAGCCATCAAATCCTCATGTTCTTTAATCCTTTTTGACAGTCCAGCCATTGTGCTTCCACGTTTCGATCTTCACCTTCAGTCCTAACAGTCCTAAAACCCCCAACACCGCACCACAATAAATGCATTGGCTTTCTGACCTACAGCATAAAGAGTCGGGTACATGGTGAGAGGGGTCGGCTGGATCTATGACTTGAAGCTAAAGTCGGCATTCAGATATTCAGCATGTTGAGGTTTAGTGGTTCTCAGGGAGCTACAGAGGTCAGTATGGGCAGGTTTTTAACCTAGTTTACTGCTTGTTAAGAATAAGCGTACAAGTTTATCTTAAGACAAGAGCTTATGATAAAGAAGGTAGGTGCAGGTACCTTGGGGCCTTACTAGTAAGCAAGATGGTGGCCATGCTATACTGAAATATATGCAAAAAAGGTCGTTTGCTGGCACCCCAAAAAGGGAGTGATCTTAAAAGACAAAGGCTGGGTAAGAAGGAAGATGGACAAACATCTACAGCAGGACTTTCCCTTATATAGCAGTAACTGACAATAAGCATTAGCGGCTGACAGGGAGACATTTCACATTCATAAGAAACAACTAGAGAAGAATATGCACTTGGGTCTTAAATAGGGTTGCGACCTGTCCACGATTCACCTGGACAGTTCGGGTTTTGATTGCTGTATTCGGGTTTCATGGCAGCTGTAACCGGGACACAAGATGTCAGGCAGACAGGGGCAACCAAAATTAAGATAGGGACTACTGACCCCCCACTGAAAATAGTCTTGACTGTTATATTTACATATGAATGGGCGGCTCTATTTACATATGAATAAGCCGCGAATCATTCTCCCCAAAAAAAGCGTGGAAGCTTTTTGGATAGAGTTGGTAATGGTTAGAACCCTTGCTAGGTTTCATTGCTGTGTCTGCTTTATATGTTAGAAAACTTCCCATCAATTCTAGTCCTGAAGACAAAACAGGAAGTGAGTTGAAATCTTTCCAAGGTGGTTGTCTCCAGAACAGCTGTCCTCATGGAAATCGTTCCCATCAACTCTCTCATTGTTCTGGTGACAACCATAACATTTGGGATCTCTCATCACTGAGTCCTGGCGACAATAGCTACCAAGAAAAACTGAGGTTGGTGAATCTCCCTACAGGGGTACAGGAACCAATCAATGTCACCGCAGCCATGCCCGCAGTGCTATCGCCCGCACCAGAACGCGTGGCAAAATAAAGCATGCACTACGGTCCAGTGCGATCTGAAAAAATAGTGCTTGCAGCATTTGTTTAGATCACACTGGACCAGGATGCAGGCACTGATGTGCCACATGTTTTGGTTCAGGTGATAGCACTGCAAGTGGGCGGCATTGTTGCGGTGCCATTGCTGAAGTCAATGGCACCGCAGCAATGCCTCCATGCCCGCAGTGCAATCGCCCGCACCAGAACGCGTGGCAAAATCTGAAAGAATAGTGCTTGCAGCATTTTTTTCAGATTGCACTGGACTGAGACGCACGCCACGTGTTCTGGTGCAGGCGATCGCACTGCAAGGGGGGTACATTGCTGCGGTGCCATTGACTTCAATGCCCTGCCAGTCCTCTCCCGCCGGGATGCGATACAGTGCGTTCCAGCAGCTGAACGCTCTATGATGTGAACAAGCTCTAAAGGGTGAAACTACAAATACATACAAAAAGATGGAGTAAGAGGTGACTGTCAGTCAACGCCCCACAGATGCACTTAAAAGGTAAAGACCAATTTGGGGGAGGGTCCTTGACCAGGTTGTACCATTTAATTGCACAGGAGGTCAGGGACAAGCAGCCCGGAGGATGCTGGCATCAGGTAGGAAGATCCGCTTTATTCCAGCCCCAGACCAGGGTGGGCAATTAATTTTCTCAAGGGGCCACATGAGAAACTGGAACTTTTGTGGAGGGCCAAACCAATAGGCTGAACTTAATTCTGCTCAGTGCTCAATATTATTTTATTGCTATATAAAAAGCAGTAAATGATATGATTTTGATTATCTGCTACAGGTAAGAATACATGTTACGATAAGACCATGCACATGAGGAGTAGGTCAAATATAGCAGGAAAAAATAGTAAATAGCCAATCATTATATCACTCTTTCATTTTATTTTTAACATGACATACTTTTAACCTTCAGAAAAACATGGCCGCACATACGTAAATTGATTAAAAAAATCTGATCGGGGCAACTAATGTGGGGGGCAATCCAATGGAGGCAACTAATAATTAGCTGTCCACATCAGAGTGCCCCCTTAAATTGGCTGTTCCAATCAGAGTGGCCCCCACTTTTATAGTTAATGTAAGGGGCACTCTGATGTGGACACCTATTAGTTGCCTCCATTGGAGTGCCCCCTTACATTGTCCCTCTTTAGAGTTCCCCTTTATATATTGTTCCCACATATGTTATTTTACTTTTACTTTTTAACGGGAAGAGAAGCTACAGGAGAGGACAGAAGATACTTTGCTGTCCTCCGGTAATGCTGAGGCCGGGAAACACAATTATTATTACCGGTTGCTAGGCTCGTCTGGCAGTCCTAGCAACCAATGACTGCAGAGGAGGTGCACATCGGACATCACTGCTGCTAAGACGCCAGCGGTCCTAGCAACGACTGAAGAGGAGGGGGCCTGTGCTGGGCTATGACTTGCAGTCGATGCACCAGCCTTGGGGGTCGTCACATCCACTGTCAGACAGCCATTACCGAGCAGGTTGGTGATTGCGGTCTAGACAGAATTACCACTAGGTTGGTATCTGGACTGTGGGCCGGACAGGGACAGCTACGGGGCTGGCTTTGGCCCAGGGGGCCGTAAAAAAATCCCAGGTCTGCCTTAGACCAAAACAAACACTTAACCCTTGCAGTGCAGGGGTAGCTCCACTGCAAGGGTCAGTTTTTTATTTGCCCAGAGTTCTTCCAATAGATCCAAAACAATTGTTTTCCTCAAAGCAAAATTCTTTTTTTCACCAGCAGATCTGTTGTGATAGGCCATATCGCTATGTCCATATTTATGACCAGGTGTTGATCAGAGTATAGAGCGGAGATGTATGCTTCTGTAGGGGTCATTGATCACTAAGCAATGACAGATTGACCTTGCAAATGGGAGGCTCTAATGAAGCCAAGAGCTGCAGAAAATAGAACATGTCCTACTTTCCACCGCACCTATTTTATCATCCATCTACCCTCGGAGGTTCACTGCCGATTAGGCCAAATAAAAAATGATTTTTTTTCCCCAGCTATTCATCTCTCATACATTCCAAGACTGGAAACCAAAACAGACGAGAGATGCAAAAAGAAATGCTTGCATCCACGTAGACTTATTACTCTACCTCTTTGTGATTAGCCTCTGAGAAGCTGTGTTACTTTTCTTGAATATGTCATAGCCTAGTAGTGATAATATTTTACAATGCACTGTAATAGCCATATAATCAAATATTGACTAGATTTACATTATACGACCTTCTAAAACATACTTCCTCTTCTTAAGAATCATATTATTATTTGGGCCCGAGTGCCCAAACTGGATCACTAAACGAACGTATGCGTCTCAAAGTGCCAACCTTGCAATTAGACCCGAATACTGATGATTTATTTCAGAAAACACTTTCTGAACTAATTATGTGCTTAAATCTTAGAAGAAAAATACAATACAACAGGTTTTACCTACACTACAGAGTGACATGTACCTTTGTACTGTGCTAATGAGTGAAGTGTTCCATTGAGTGTGCTACTAAGGCACATGTCATGCAGCACAATGCAAGAGAACAGCCTTTCTACACCTTGGAGTCGGTGATTGAGCACCAGGGTCCAGTACAACTGTGACCGCTGTGACCCTGGTAGCTCTGCCACTGACTCCAACTTTTAAAGGAACTAATCTCAGCAATATATTATACAGCAATGCAGAATACCGTCAACTATAGAAGACTACAAATCCCAACAATACATTATACAGCAATGCAGAATACCACAAACCATAGAGGACTTCAAATCCCAGCAATACAATATACAGCAATGCAGAATACCACCAACTATAGAAGACTATACATCCCAGTAATACATTATACAGCAATGCAGAATACC
The DNA here is from genome assembly GCF_000935625.1 of Nanorana parkeri. Lineage (NCBI taxonomy): Eukaryota > Metazoa > Chordata > Amphibia > Anura > Dicroglossidae > Nanorana > Nanorana parkeri. Next base: position 121,430 of record NW_017307663.1, on the reverse strand, counting down.
ACAAACTAGAGGACTACAAATACCAACAATACATTATGCAGCAATGCAGAATATTACCAACTGTAGAGGACTACATATCACAGCAATAGCGAGAAGCAATGCAGAATACCACCAACTATAGAAGACTATATATCCCAGCAATACATTATACAGCAATGCAGAATAACACCTACTATAGAGGACTACAAATCCCAGCAATATATTATTCAGCAATGCAGAAAAAGACCATCAGCTAAAGAGGAAAGTCAGGAAATCACCAGCACTCAGTAGTAAAGATAAATATGTCCCTTTTATTGGACAGAAAGCGTCACAGACACATCTTTCTGCCTTGAGGAAGGGACCCTGCGCGGTCCCGAAACGTCGGTTTATTTGGCTTTCTGTCCAATAAAAGGGACATATTTATCTTTACTACTGAATGCTGGTGATTTCCTGACTTTCCTGTGTTTGCACGGCGCCATCCGTGGTATCTCATCACTGCAAGCACCACTTTTTTCATATCTGGCCGGGACTGCTGTGAGGAGTGCCGAGGGTCTCTCCATCTACTTGCATCAGCTATAGAGGACTGCAAATCCCAACAATACATTTAACAGCAATGCAAAATAATATGAAGCTAATACCCTGTGTTGCTCCGGGGTGGCAGAATTATGTCTGCAGGGTCTCTGGAGGGCTGTGTGGGCTCTCAGGTGTTAGCTGGCCGGGACTGCTGTGAGGAGTGCCGAGGGTCTCTCCATCTACTTGCATCAGCTATAGAGGACTGCAAATCCCAACAATACATTTAACAGCAATGCAAAATAATATGAAGCTAATACCCTGTGTTGCTCCGGGGTGGCAGAATTATGTCTGCAGGGTCTCTGGAGGGCTGTGTGGGCTCTCAGGTGAGCTGTGCCGTTCTCAGATGGGCTCTGCAGACTCTCAGGTGGGCTGTATGGGCTCTCAGGTGGGCTGTATGGGCTCTCGGAGGGCTGTGCGGCTCTTAGGGGGGTTGTGCGGCTCTCAGGGGGGCTGTGCAGCTCGC
>NW_017307663.1:116948-118375 GCF_000935625.1 Nanorana parkeri | reverse complement strand
CCCCGGTTTCTCTCGTTATGCAGTACGCGATCCGGGCAGGTCACAATCAGGCAGCGACCTCTAAACAGGCATATTAGACGGCCGATCGCAGGGGCCTCTGGGGTCCAAGCGAGGAGGAAGCAGCCGTCTAATGCGCCTGTTTAGAGGCCGCTGCCTGATTGCGACCAGCCCAGATCGCGTACCGAGGCGATCCGGGATGGTCGGATCTATTTGCATTGGCGGTTCCTGAACCTGGGCTCCCGTGCCAGCAGAGAGGGCCCCGCGTGCCCTCCCTGGCACGCGTGCCATAGGTTCGCCACCACTGTATTAGACCATTGATCAAAGAACTTTATGATGACCTGCTAGAGTTCTTTGCTAATTTAAGACCTGTTCGTTAGCATTTACAGCAATATTCACACACATACTCCATTAAATCTATGTCAACCCAGATAAGTGTAGACATAAACCGACTTGGAATGGTGCCTACATCCATTGGCAACTAAATGCGCTCAATTTGCTGCTGGGTGGCGCCATCTTGTCTCTGATGTCAACAGCCCCAGCAGCAATGGAACTGCTACTTCAAATAATGTAGCGCCAGGATTTTGCTCACTCATTTTCATGGTGCTCTCTTCTGATTCCTGCTCATGCTCCCAGTAATCACACAAGCAGGGCCAGGTTTTACGCTCTCTGCTGCCCCAAGGCCAGGTTCCCCAATGCGCCCCACTCTCCGCCACCCCTTCCCCCCATGGAGAATGGCAGACCCTGCTGTACATTTAGCCCTGCTTGCCCAAAGCAGAGCTAAATGTAGAAAACAAGAAAACAACTACCCGCCGGTGCCTGGAAATGCATGCCCCAGGAATCAGGAGATAGGAATTCCACACCCCTGCTGCCCCTCTACTCCCTGCTGCCCCTCTACTCCCTGCTGCCCCAAGGCCGGGACTTTGTTGGCCTTGTGGGAAATCCAGCCCTGCACACAAGGCTGTGTTGGGAGCAGAGAGTGAACAAAGACATAGGGGGGGCATACACAATGGGGAACCTGAACGATCTGACACTCCGGGAAGTGTTGATTTTTTCAACAGGAAAACAGGGCACAGAGTACTACTTTCAGAACATAAAGGGTGGGGGAGTACTTTTTGGCACTTCTCACTGCTGTATTCAACTCTATTTATTATTGGTGTTTATATAGCACCGACAATTTACACAGCACTTACATAATGCACATTCACATCAGTCCCCGCCCCCAAAGAGCTTACAATCTAAGGTCCCTATTGCACATACAAGGGCCAATTTAGGCAGAAGCCAGTTAACCTGCCAGCATGTCTTTGGAGTGTGGGAGGAAACCCGGAACCCGGAAAAAAACAGTGACGTGCGATACCTTCGCTTCCTGGTGAGGCATTCCACAGCTCCGCCCCCAGCATGCACCCCCCCCCCCCCCCGCACACCACTGA
>NW_017307663.1:115524-116811 GCF_000935625.1 Nanorana parkeri | reverse complement strand
CCCCCCCTCAGCACACCACTGAAGCGCTGCACATACCCCAGCGAAGCCCCGCCTCCCTCCCGACGAAGGAGGAAGGGAGGAGACAGGGAGGAGCCTCCCTGTCCCTCACTTGCTCGTCACTGCTGAGGCATTGAGATCGATGGTCTCAGTGATTTTTTTTTTATTGGACAGCTTGGACCAATGACGCTTTGCCATTGGTCCAAGCCATCCACAGAGCTCACACATCTAACAAAGAGTAGAGGCTGTGACAGCTCTTACCTCACTAGTTAGGTTACACAAGCAGTGAGGAAGCCCGCTGCTGTGTAACCTAACTTAGCTGTCAAAAGCTGAATGTAGAAAAAGTTGTCAGCTCCAGAATTGAAGCTGACAGCTTTTTCCTCCATAATACCAGGTGAGGCTCTGCCCCCCTGACCGCACATCCCTGGGAGAAACCCACCCAAGCACAGGGAAAACATGCAAACTCCTTGCAAATAGTGTCCTGACCAGGTACCTCCATTGCTGCAAGGGAGCAGTGCGAACCACTGCGCCACTGTGCTGCCCAACTTCGAAAGAAGAAGTGGTACCAGGTTCTCTTTATGTTAGATGCTGATTGTACTTTTTTAGCCTATTATATACAAAACTGAGTAATCGGTGACAAACATTTGCATGCCCCTTTACCTGAATTCATGGCTAAACAAGAGCTAATTCCATGTCCGGAACACTTAGGGATCTATGTATAACCACTTTTCAGAGCCATTCGCTCTACAAATCTTTCTAAACATGTGTTTTGTGCCAGCAGACACAAAAAGGAACGTTCTTTTCAGGTTGAATGTATGTAATGTAATACTGCATTATGACCACTAGGTGGAGCTGAGCAGCATAAGAAATAAAAAAAAATTCCTTTGTGTCTCAGCTCCATCTGGTGACCAAAATGCAGTATTACATTACATACATGGATGGAGTACAGATTCATTGAACAGTAAATATAAATTGATGACTCAAATTCTACTACGACATCAAGAAAATTGATAAATCTGTCTGATTTTAAAGGTACGCCCCAGACAATATTGAAAATGAAGGCTTAACCTACTTCCTTAGTACTTAACATTTTTATCCAACTACTACAGAGACTGGTAGCCAGGCACAGAGAAGCTCCAAGAAGCTCCAAGACAAGCAGACTTTATTCAGACTATATACTATGAACAGCATCCTGTTAGAGAACACCAAAAAGCAGGACCATCCCTTTAATGAAGCAGTCTGAGGCCATTGCTTCAGGTGACACGGGGGGGGGGGGGGCCGAGGGGCAGT
>NW_017307663.1:108911-115490 GCF_000935625.1 Nanorana parkeri | reverse complement strand
GGGGGGGGGGGGGGCAGAGTGGCATGTTTGTTGCATAGTGGCCACTCTGCTGCACAATGCTGCCCCCTTTACGACCAGAGCATGCCAGGTTGTTAAAAGCCAAGTGGGGAATGCCCTAGTCAGTGTCCCACCCAGCTCCTGCCAACCAGTGATGTCACTGGTTGCCAGGAGCTGGGAGGGCCACTGGCCAGAGCGTCCCGGCATCCTCCAACTCTTCTTCCCACCACCACCACCTTGGGTGGCAGAAAGACTAGAAATGTCACTGCCAACCAGTATGGAAACAGCTCAATGGGTAGTCCAAGGAGGACTGAAGTTCTACCTGATATCTACTAACTAATGCAGGTACCACGCCCACAGACTGGCAAGCTGCAATTACATTTTTGTTCTTGGGGGCATATTTACAAAATAGTACATCTGATATTCACTAAACATTCACTGCATTCACTTTCCAGTGTATACATTTTAAATGACAGTGATTGATTCACCGCCGGATCTGTTTTGGTGAAAGTTGCATTTGCTGTTTTATGAATCTGCCCCTCGAAGTTCCCTAGATAATGTCTTTCTGTTACAGTGTATCACTGCCACTGCCCAGCTAACAAAACACACACCCGCTGATTGAACGACATCATATAAGTATGAAAGCAAATCTTGTGTCAATATAAGAATATCATCTATGTAATAAATAAATATAAGGATATAAACTTTTTTTTTTTACCTGACAATCCTGAAGTGTCAGCTTTGGGGAGGTGACGCGCCTTCAGCACCACCACCGTTAAGGTGTTTGTAGTTGACTGGTAACAGAGGGAGATCAGCAATTCTCCGCGTCCTGCTGACTTCTACAAGTCAATAAAAGACATTGTGTTAGACATGCAGTGCTATCAGATGGACATATAACACACCGACATCCTATAGACCCAGAACTCTGCGATATCTCACACCAACACACACCAAACTGATGAGTGAGAGTAAACCCATCTCAAAGCAGAGCTTTGGCAGGCAGCAAACCCAAAGCCTCCCTTCAGTCTTGCACAGTTGTACCGGCTCCTCTCCTGGCCTGAAATGGCTTCCTCTGATATCACTGCATACTGGGAGCTTCTCACAATGTACATTAGAAGCTGCAGCGAGTAAGATAGAGCCCGCCTCATTTCCTGGCTGGAGGAGGTCCATCATCATCTCTTCAGCCTGATTGTCCCTGTCCCACCCCTTTCATTCATTGAATTTTCAGTTCTTTCAATCTTAGAGGCTCAGCATCACATGTGAGTGTTACCTTGGCCAGTCAGCATGCAAATACAAGCTGCCTAGGAACGCCCACTCCTCCGCACTAAATAGAAATGGCAACCGCGCCAACCAATTTATGACTAGCTTATAAAGTAAGATGCACATGGAAGGGTACAACAACAAAAAGTTTCCCAGCACACTCACCAGCCAGCCTGCAAAAAAAACAAACCTGTCTAAAAACAGAGGTTTAGATACACGTCTTATGCAGGATATGTGAAAGCCACAATGCCTCGTCAAGGCTCCTCTGTGTAGTGCGGTTCTAACTCTAACCGATGAGAGTCTCCATGTCTCTCTTGGAGCACATGTAGCAAAAGATAAATTGGGTGCAGGTTCTCCAGGAGGTAGCCCAACCTCCTGAAAGGCACAGGGACATGTAAGGGAAAGGACGTTTTTGTGTCTGCAATCCTCCAGACTGGCATCCACCCATCAAGGCATTTTTAAATTTGCATAACTCCTCCCAAAAGCCAGCCCACAGGTTGCATTAGGCTGAGGGCTCTAGAGACGGGTACTGGGGCAGTGTGATGTTTTCAGGAAGCTATGTACAACACCTCCCACCAGCCAGCACATCTGTCTGCATTGCATAAAAAAAGCTCAAGGACCCAGTGATGATGTCACTATGGCTACAATAAGGTAATGAAAACAGGTTTATTTAAAAATGTTATTAGCATGTTGATAAAGTTCAGTAACATAACATTTTTAGCAATCCTATATTCTATAATCTACGTTGTAAAGATCATCTCCACCCAGTACTGATATATTCATCATCTCCCAGGAACCTCCCACCATGAGTCCACTTATCAGACATGGCCTTGTAAGTGTGCTAGAGCTCTAAAAGCACATAAAGGCACCTCACCACTTCAGTATAATGACATATATACACTGAGTGGCCGGATTATTATGACCACCACATCAGTACTTCGTTGGGCCGCCTCGTGACTCCACGAGATGTTGAAAGGTGATGCGAGGAATCTGACACGGCACTGTTGCTGTCAGGACTTTTTGTGATCTTGAGTCTGGGTTCACACCTTGGCATATTGAATATGCGCGTCTGCCGCGCGTTTTTTTACCGCGATTCGCGGTAAAAAAGTCGCATGACCGTCGCGCGATTCCGAAGGCTACTTGGCTGTATCCCAATGGAAAACGCCCTACAAAACGGCCCAAAGTAGTACCTGGACCTTTTCAGGCATGGGCCGTTTTGTAGGGCGTTAGGGACGGGCGGAAATACGGCAAGGTGGGAACAAGACCATTGACTACAATGCAATGTATATTTTTGACCGTTTTGTAGAGCGTTCGGCGAGCGTAGAACGCGCTACAAAACGGTCAGGTGTGAACGAGGGCTAAAGTGGCCCTCTTGCCTTTGTGAAGAAGAGCAATTCTTGTCCATGAGGTTCAGAGTCAAATCTTTCCTTCGAGAGATACAAGTGTTGCTGTTATCCAACACTTAGAGGTGTGTTGGGTAGCCTGTCCACCACCGCATGCTATGATTCCTCCCACCGGCACCTACATCAGTAGAGAGCACAATAGTAATGAAGTTGCTGGTGGGAGAAAGTTACCACAGCGTGCAGCAGGGGGACCCGGCATGACAAATTTTAGATAGCATTGGTGCAGGTATCTCTTTCCGGAACAGAGGGCTTAACTGGCTATTTTTTTTAAATGTCTTATCGCAATGTAATAGCACACGTGACCACACTCAGAGTTCAACTGCATGGAAATGAAAAAGCGTGCATTACTTGACACAAACACCCAAGCCTGCTCTAATGGATTGCTACACAAGCTCAGGGAAGAAAGCAAATATAGTAATTTGGCGTATTACCCGGACATTCCTTTTATTGATCTCCCTGTTCATCAACACTCTTCCATCCGACAGCTCAATTCCCGATAGAGGAAAGTAGACCTCCCCGATGACGTCGTCCCTCGAGAACCTATCAAAACTCAGGATTATGAAGTGGAGGACCAAATCTTGCACCTGACTGTACGGAATTCCATAAAATGTAAATGTCTCATCGAAAGCCGGGTCCAGGGTCTTCCGGAGGACTCTTGTCTTCACCTTGTGTTTTTTCTCCGGAAGAATGGTCATTTTTATGTACGGATCGGAGGTCATCGACTGCTCGTCCATGGCCGGCAGCGAGCGGGCTTCCTTGATGTTGACCACAAAGGCTTTCTTCTCGAAGTTGTACTCTAATGAGAAGAAAAGCGTTCCCAGCTTATCTTGTTTGTCTACGGAAGAAAGCGAAGAGCTGGACTTGATGCTCTCTGGAGTGGTTGATTCTTTGTCTTTCTCCGGTAATTGAGGTTGAGAAAAATCCTCCAGATCTGGAGAGCTTCTGACTTTATTGGCTTTCGGGAAGTTGCCGTTCAAGTCCCTTTTCTCCAAGTCGAGATGGAGAGAGCTCTTTGATATTAACGACTTGGGGGACAGTTCTGTTTTCTCGTCCGCCCCAAATTTCTTTTTGCTGTTTAGGCTCTCTGGGTATATGTCAACCCCTTTCAACACGTGGACAAACTTATAAGGCGGGGTCTTGTTGGACTTGGATGATTTGCGCTGGCAACAGATCCAAGAAAAAAGCGACACTGTAAAGACGAGGCCAAAGGCGCTTATGAGTCCCACCATTGCTGGGATTTCATCTGAAGAAAAAAAAAAGAAACAAAGAAAAACATCAGTTCCTGTATGATAGATTAGAAAACACTGACATTAATGTATCCTTGATGCATAGGCATGACCATTTTTCATTGCGGTATGAGTAGAGTAGAGCCTATGCTCCACCCGCAGGAGACTCTTGGTATTGCAGCTATGCTTTTATGGGGACCAGTATATAAAAAAAGAGCTGAAGGTTTATTTAAATGGCTGCATTATGTATTTAAAGGTGGCCTTGATAATGGTGGTAGACTGTGCCCCACCAAAGTGTCAGACAATTAATCAAAACATGAGCACTTACTCTTAAATACTAGCTGTGTGTGCTGGAATCACTTTCAACATATAGTATGTACACGCGTTCTAATTGCATGGAACATTTAGAGGCACAAGAATCTGCAAATGCATATGTTTTTATTTTATGGCAGAAGAGACTCTTCTGCCATAAAAGCACTTTCCCTTTGAAGCAGCTTTTTCCTAATTGTGAGCTGGCAGCTGCACATGCACAGCTCAGAGTACACTCTAGGAATGCCAGGGGTACGTGCCAAGACAAGGTAACCCTCATGTGCATGTGAGGGAGTTATGTCACCCATAGCCGGCCAATACAGAAAAAGAAGACCGGGAAAAGATGTCGGGGTAAAGCAATGATGGAAAACATGGACATGGCACTGCAGCCGGAAGGTGCAATATGGGGTACAATCAGGGGTTGACAAATTAATATGGATCTCAGGAGCCAGTCTGTCCAATCCAGGAGCCAGTAGGACTTTTTTTTAGATGCCAGCGCCATTGATAAAAGCTAGAGAAGACCTCAAAAGGTGGGAGCCAGCTGCAGTTTTTAAGGAGCACCGGCTACCTTACTACTAGGATTTGTCCAGGCCTAGGGGTAGATCTGCCATAATGTGCAAGTATGCTGTGTATAGTTACACATTGTTATAAGAACCCTGGATATAACAAATCTGTTTGGTTCCACTTTAAGACTTAAAGTGACAATAAATTCAGGAGTTAAATCTTAAAAATGCATTCTGGTATCTTAACTATTACCCAAAATGTATCTTATTTGTGTATCACTTGGATGTAGATCCTCCAATCATCTCTGAATTGGTGCTGACACTGTCCTTCCTTCTGGAGGGTGACTACTTTTGTTCCCCATGGTCCCTGTGTGTGTTGTAAAGTAGTCACCGCTCCAACCTCGCCCACGTGATGGACTACAATCTCAATACAAATCAGTAAACTAAACCTGAGATTGCAGTCCATCACAGGAGCGAGCTTGGAGTGGTGACTACTTCACAACACACACACAGGGCCATGGGGAACAAAAGTAGCCCCCCTCCAGAAGGAAGGACAGTATCGGCACCAATTCAGAGATGATTGGAGGATCTACAGCCGAGTGATACACAAATAAGATACATTTTGGGTAATAGTTAAGATACCAGAATGCATTTTTAAGATTTAACTCCTGAGTTTAGTGTCATTTTAATAAGACTCTAAATTTAGTTCAGGAAAGTCCCTAAATTATTTTCCTGGTCCTGAGTATTAACAATTGTACATTAACTCCTAGCAGTATTCATTAGCCGTACATATAAGGAGCCAGAAAAAAACTGAAAGTAACGAGAATTATCATGTCATTAAACATATTGTATTACTTTGCATCTAGACATTGCTTTATCGTCAATTTAATGGATTCACAGTGTTTATCAAATTTCGGGAACCGCCATGAGAACTGTCATTTCACGATACACTGAAAACTGCATTTGTACAACTTGTTGTGTCTACTGTTGCTTGTTATTTTTTTTAAATAAACTATATAAACCAATAAAACAACAACAAAAATGTAAAGTTAAAAACTGGATACAACAACTTTCATTTGAATATAGCCACAAAAAGATAAATAAACTTTGTAAGCACCAAAAAACCTTTAGAACCGCAGATATTAGCTTGTAAATGTAGCAGTGACATCACATAGCCGGTGCAGAGAGCAGAGATGTGGGAGGGGCCCCTTTACAGGAAGGGGCGGAGACAAGATCAGTCACCCTGCATAAGCAGGGAGAGCAGCAGTGACCGGTGTTTATTACAGGAGGGGGCAGAGACAAGACCAGCCACCCTGGGCAAGGAGAGAGAGCAGCAGTGACCGGTCTCCGAGGCTCACACTGGATTACTGCACAGATCTGGAAGAAATGCACAACACTCACCAAGATCCAGGAACAATACACATGACTCTTGTATTTGGAGAATATTTGGTTATCCCGGAGTTCAGCTTTAAGCTCTATCAGCAATGAAGCGTTGCAGATCGCCCTATTCCATTATTTCTACAATGATCAAAGCATATCGCTGCTGCACTCACTGCAGAAATAACACAATGTAAAGAGGTGTTGCTTTGTGTGTGATGCGATTGAATAAATTATCACGTGTATGTATGGCGTGCGAGCTCTGAAGGGTGAAACTCTGATGATAAAAATGCCGTTATCACATGGGATGTGAAAGAAAAGAACAGCTTATTAAAGCACCTATCGCTTACAGAGATGGTGGGAGGAGAGCTGTCAGGGTGATGTGATGGAGCAAACAAATATTTATTGCACAATAAGATGCTGAAAACATTACATTGAAATGCAGGAAGTTTATCTTTTTTTTTTTTTTTAAACAGAGCAGCTGATGGGTTAATTTTCCATCAA
>NW_017307663.1:102484-108858 GCF_000935625.1 Nanorana parkeri | reverse complement strand
AGAGAGATAGAGAGAGAGAGACAGAGAGAGAGAGGGGGGGGAGAGAGAGAGAGAGAGGGGGGGAAAGAGACAGAAAGCAGAAAGAGATATATTGAAAGAGAGAGAGAGAGAGAGAGAGAGAAAGAAAGGGAAAAGAGAGGGAGGAGGAAAGGGAAGGAGAGGGATAGAGTGAGAAGAGAGAGACAGAAAAGAGAGAAAGTGAGTTAGAGAAGAGGGAATACGGGAATGGAGGGAGAGTGAGGCGGAGGTGAGATTAAAAAAAAAAAGGGAGAGAAAAAGGAGGAAGTGTCCTGAGTGCCAGTGTCAGGAAAATGAAAGAGAACTTCAGATACATTATATGTCAATACCTTCCTTACTCTGATCATTCTCTCCATTATAACATTATCCTTAACCTCTGTTAATGCCCCAGTAATCATTCCTTATATATTCCCCTTACCCTTATACTGCTCCCTCCCCCCACACACCCATTCCACAACACATTTCCACTTACTCAGCTAATGCTAAATTATATTTCGCCGTGGCAATAAAGAACATATGATCTTCATAGCGAAGGTAAGAGAGGGAGCGAAAGCAGGTCCGCTATTGTGTGTAAGAAAATGATGGAAGAGACAGAAAGACAGAAAGACAGGAGACAAGAGAGGGCGGAAGGTACAGAGAGTGAAAGGAGGGGACGGAAACATAGAAGGTAGATAGAGGAGAGAGGGAAAGATGGAGAGAGAGAACATAGGAAAGAGAGAGGTACAGAGGAAAAAAGAGAAAAGGTGAACAGATAGAGAAGAAAGAAAGAAAGAAAGAAAGAAAGAAAGAAAGAAAGAAAGAAAGAAAGAAAGAAAGAAAGAAAGAATTGAGAAGGAAGGGTAGAGACAGAGGAAGGAAAGAAGGAAGGAAGGAAGGAAGGAAGGAAGGAAGGAAGGAAGGAAGGGAAAGAAGGAAAGAAAGAAAGAAATTGAGAGAGAGATTGAGAAGGGTAGAGACAGAGAAAAGGAGGAAGGCAGGAAGGAAGGAAGGAAAAAAAAGAAGGAAAGAAAGAAAGAAAGAAAGAAAGAAAGAAAGAAAGAAAGAAAGAAAGAAAGAAAGAAATGGAGAGAGAGATTGAGAAGGGTAGAGACAGAGAAAGGAAGGAAGGCAGGAAGGAAGGAAAAGAAAGAAAGAAGGAAAGAAAGAAAGAAAGAAAAAAATAAAGAAATGGAGATAGAGAAGGGTAGAGACAGAGAAAGGAAGGCAGGAAGGAAGGAAGGCAGGAAGGAAGGAAGGCAGGAAAAGAAAGAAAGATAAAGATTTGGGCTGCTGTAAGTGAGAGAGAGAGAGAGAGTGATATTGAGAGGGAGAGAGAAGACAACACCCTCGATATAAATGACATATCCCCCTTGCCTAGAGTCACATTGGGTGATGGAGACGGTCGGTGATCTGTGCTGATTTTTTGTGTTAAAGAATACAGATTCTAATTGAATTCGGAATCATTTACAGCTCTGGGGAAGAGGAGATTAAAGGCGTCTACTCTGTTTGGTGTGACAAGTCTGCTGGATTAATGTTTGGTAACAGCGGAAACTCAGGCAGAATGGAGATGGGGGCGACTGATGCAGAAACCTCCGGGGGGGTGACTACAATGGGAGTCTGAGGTCATATTGACACAGGGAATGTATCCTGACCCCCAGGGAAACCATAATGCATTTTTCTCTTGTACACATTTTATAATTGAAAAATCTACTTGAAGGTCATTTTTGACTTTTGCATTTTGTTTACTTGTTCTTCCATATTTTGAATATTGTATTTCATGTACATATGTTTCAATGCTCCCTCTAGTGGTCATCTGTAAACACAGGCATGTGATTATGAATCCCTGCTTAATGTGAGCTTAGTTATTGGGAGTGGCCACAAACTGCATAATCCCACCCCCAATCTTACTCTCAGATGAGGACTGGACTGCCTTTCCGACATTGGTCCTTGATCTCCCGCCAGCCTGTTTTTTGTGTGGTTCTTTTCCAAAATGGATGAGCTGCCTCACCACAAAATCACTTATAAATACAGCTCAGTCTGTAAAAGGCTATATATTTACTAGGGATGCACCAATATCAGGTTTTCTGTATTGAGTAAGAGTACCAAAATGTTTTTTCTCGACATTCGCCAATACCGAATTCCGATACCGACAGTCCCATAAAGGAAGCCGGTCGGCGTATAATGACTCACCACCCGGCTTCCCGATTAGCCTGGAAGCCGTCTCCATGCTCCCTCGTCACAAAGTGACGAGAGAGCATGGAGCCGGCTCCCCGGACAATCAGGAAACCGTGAGGCGAGTCATTACCCACCCCCCTGGCTTCCTGATTGGCCGGGAAGCCAGCTCCATGCTCCCTGGTGATGAGGGAGCATGGAGCCCGCTTCCCGCCCATCAGAAAGCTGGGCAGCATATAATGACTCGCCGCACGCTTCCTGATACCGGAAGTTCCGGCATTGGGATAGGCATCGGGAGCATTTTGGTGACATACGTGTACTCCCCAATACTCGGCACCGATACTAGTATCGGTAGCGGTGCATCCCTCATATTTACCTTTCCAGCGACCCGTAATTAAAACAGTGCAGGGTTTTCTGCTCCTTGGCCATCTCATGTATTCAACACTTCCAGGTTTCTCCAATACCTGCTGCCCCGCCACATGCTGTGGTTCCTTCCACCAGCACATACATCCTGTAGTGGCATACAGGCCTAGAGGTAGAAACCACCACATGCAGTAGGGGGAGCAGGTATTGGACACACCCAGAACAGCTGACTACCAGCTGTGGTTGAGGAACAGAAAACCGATGAGGGGAGAGGTAACTAGCCAAGCTTGATTTATAGGTAACCCTTTACAGCGCACTGTGGTAGGCAGCCTCTCTATTTTGAAAGAGAATCATGAAAAACGCACTTGCAGCAATTTCGGGCTCCCCGCGCTGTATTCGTTATGGTGTCCATATCACCCAACTGTAACTTTTAAAGCCATTGCTGTGTTGCATTGCTATTCATTTTGAATGCCATTGACTGGCACTGGGATGCCAATTATTTAGAATGGCACCACAATAAACTAAGGCAACACACCTGTGTCCTGCAAGGCAGGTTAGGGGGATGTGTTGCCAAAAATGGGGCCTATCCAGTTTTTGGCACATAAGGGTGTGTCGGCAACCCATTCATCTCAATAGACTCTAAGGACTCGTCTCTTCAGGGAAGCCTATCCCACCTCAACTTAATCACTGAACCATCATCACATTCTCAAACAATTCATCCCCACACAGCTACCTCCTCATGTATCACTGGCCCCTCCCTTTTAGACTGTAAGCCCTCAGGGGCAGGGCCCTCCTTACCATCTTGTCTTGAATTGTATTTTGATTGTAATGCCTTCCTTATATTGTAACGCGCTGTGCAAACTATATAAATCTTGTATAATAATATTAATAACACGCGTTAACTCATCGCAAAGATGTCAATGGGACCGGAAAGTTGCCCCGTTAAGGGAATATGGAGCCCTGCGGATCGCTGCCCACTCCTTGGACAGAAGGGCGATAACAGAACACTCTCCGTGGAGCTGGAACACACAATGTGAGGGCGGATGCTGCTGTACGGCTTAACAAGTCCTGCAGCCGCATCCGCCTTTGGTTTCAGTGGAAAACCATATCCAGGCGCTCTCAGACACATAGAACAGCTGCTGCCTCGGAGATGGGGACATCAACGGTCTTTGATTGATGAACAGAGACAATGGTCTCAGCTGTAGATGTCCAATCAACTTGAGAGAGAGATTGAGAAGGGTAGAGACAGAGAAAGGAAGGAAGGCAGGAAGGAAGGAAAAGAAAGAAAGAAGGAAAGAAAGAAAGAAAGAAAAAAATAAAGAAATGGAGATAGAGAAGGGTAGAGACAGAGAAAGGAAGGCAGGAAGGAAGGAAGGCAGGAAGGAAGGAAGGCAGGAAAAGAAAGAAAGATAAAGATTTGGGCTGCTGTAAGTGAGAGAGAGAGAGAGAGTGATATTGAGAGGGAGAGAGAAGACAACACCCTCGATATAAATGACATATCCCCCTTGCCTAGAGTCACATTGGGTGATGGAGACGGTCGGTGATCTGTGCTGATTTTTTGTGTTAAAGAATACAGATTCTAATTGAATTCGGAATCATTTACAGCTCTGGGGAAGAGGAGATTAAAGGCGTCTACTCTGTTTGGTGTGACAAGTCTGCTGGATTAATGTTTGGTAACAGCGGAAACTCAGGCAGAATGGAGATGGGGGCGACTGATGCAGAAACCTCCGGGGGGGTGACTACAATGGGAGTCTGAGGTCATATTGACACAGGGAATGTATCCTGACCCCCAGGGAAACCATAATGCATTTTTCTCTTGTACACATTTTATAATTGAAAAATCTACTTGAAGGTCATTTTTGACTTTTGCATTTTGTTTACTTGTTCTTCCATATTTTGAATATTGTATTTCATGTACATATGTTTCAATGCTCCCTCTAGTGGTCATCTGTAAACACAGGCATGTGATTATGAATCCCTGCTTAATGTGAGCTTAGTTATTGGGAGTGGCCACAAACTGCATAATCCCACCCCCAATCTTACTCTCAGATGAGGACTGGACTGCCTTTCCGACATTGGTCCTTGATCTCCCGCCAGCCTGTTTTTTGTGTGGTTCTTTTCCAAAATGGATGAGCTGCCTCACCACAAAATCACTTATAAATACAGCTCAGTCTGTAAAAGGCTATATATTTACTAGGGATGCACCAATATCAGGTTTTCTGTATTGAGTAAGAGTACCAAAATGTTTTTTCTCGACATTCGCCAATACCGAATTCCGATACCGACAGTCCCATAAAGGAAGCCGGTCGGCGTATAATGACTCACCACCCGGCTTCCCGATTAGCCTGGAAGCCGTCTCCATGCTCCCTCGTCACAAAGTGACGAGAGAGCATGGAGCCGGCTCCCCGGACAATCAGGAAACCGTGAGGCGAGTCATTACCCACCCCCCTGGCTTCCTGATTGGCCGGGAAGCCAGCTCCATGCTCCCTGGTGATGAGGGAGCATGGAGCCCGCTTCCCGCCCATCAGAAAGCTGGGCAGCATATAATGACTCGCCGCACGCTTCCTGATACCGGAAGTTCCGGCATTGGGATAGGCATCGGGAGCATTTTGGTGACATACGTGTACTCCCCAATACTCGGCACCGATACTAGTATCGGTAGCGGTGCATCCCTCATATTTACCTTTCCAGCGACCCGTAATTAAAACAGTGCAGGGTTTTCTGCTCCTTGGCCATCTCATGTATTCAACACTTCCAGGTTTCTCCAATACCTGCTGCCCCGCCACATGCTGTGGTTCCTTCCACCAGCACATACATCCTGTAGTGGCATACAGGCCTAGAGGTAGAAACCACCACATGCAGTAGGGGGAGCAGGTATTGGACACACCCAGAACAGCTGACTACCAGCTGTGGTTGAGGAACAGAAAACCGATGAGGGGAGAGGTAACTAGCCAAGCTTGATTTATAGGTAACCCTTTACAGCGCACTGTGGTAGGCAGCCTCTCTATTTTGAAAGAGAATCATGAAAAACGCACTTGCAGCAATTTCGGGCTCCCCGCGCTGTATTCGTTATGGTGTCCATATCACCCAACTGTAACTTTTAAAGCCATTGCTGTGTTGCATTGCTATTCATTTTGAATGCCATTGACTGGCACTGGGATGCCAATTATTTAGAATGGCACCACAATAAACTAAGGCAACACACCTGTGTCCTGCAAGGCAGGTTAGGGGGATGTGTTGCCAAAAATGGGGCCTATCCAGTTTTTGGCACATAAGGGTGTGTCGGCAACCCATTCATCTCAATAGACTCTAAGGACTCGTCTCTTCAGGGAAGCCTATCCCACCTCAACTTAATCACTGAACCATCATCACATTCTCAAACAATTCATCCCCACACAGCTACCTCCTCATGTATCACTGGCCCCTCCCTTTTAGACCGTAAGCCCTCAGGGGCAGGGCCCTCCTTACCATCTTGTCTTGAATTGTATTTTGATTGTAATGCCTTCCTTATATTGTAACGCGCTGTGCAAACTATATAAATCTTGTATAATAATATTAATAACACGCGTTAACTCATCGCAAAGATGTCAATGGGACCGGAAAGTTGCCCCGTTAAGGGAATATGGAGCCCTGCGGATCGCTGCCCACTCCTTGGACAGAAGGGCGATAACAGAACACTCTCCGTGGAGCTGGAACACACAATGTGAGGGCGGATGCTGCTGTACGGCTTAACAAGTCCTGCAGCCGCATCCGCCTTTGGTTTCAGTGGAAAACCATATCCAGGCGCTCTCAGACACATAGAACAGCTGCTGCCTCGGAGATGGGGACATCAACGGTCTTTG
>NW_017307663.1:93398-102433 GCF_000935625.1 Nanorana parkeri | reverse complement strand
CCCCCACCCACACACACACACACCCAAATCGTTGCCACAGTGGCAATGAAAAATACCTAGAGTAGATGTAAACCCTAACTGAATGACATTTTTAGTTTGCTTGGTATCAGAACCAATTGGCGTTTCTTCACCTTTTCTCAGTGCTGCTGATCTCTTGCAGCCTCTATGCAGACACTTTATATCTGCATGCACTCCAGCAATGGCTGCATTTCTCAGAGTGGGTTTTTTGACGGTGACAACACTGGACCATGCCTGCCTAATATGTGTAAAAATGTCCACTTGTAGTCTCCATCAGAAGCCTGTGTGGTGGGCTGACAACACAGGAGCACTATTGGGAGACAGGGACAGAACGGTGTCACCCTATAACAGGAAGTACCTGAAGGACCTTCATGGCAGGATCAGCAGGGGTCATTTAATGAAAGACGCAGATTTAAACATATTGAAAATGACTTTTGAAATGACATTGACTTATTGAAGGCTATATGAGACTTTAGCGATTGGGGTTACATCTACTTTAGGTTTAACCCATTTTTTGGCACTGTACTCAGTACTGTTCAGTATCCTTAGTACTAATAACTTGTAAAAACTTACATTTTGGAAATATGGGGGATGCCAGTGCTAGAAAGCACAGTACTTTCTGAATCACTGACCCAGGAACATGCCATCAGAGACGTCAGAGTGAGGGCAGGACTCCTGCTTTACTTGTTCTGGATAATTGGAGCTACAGGATCATAACGACAGCCAGGCAACTAAGATTTTCAGGAGAGCTCAGCAATAGCAGCCCCTACACCACTGGTTTAAATCTGAACTTCGGGCTAAACAAATATTGTCCTCATACAAGATCCATGTGCATTCTTCTTGAATCTTGGTGAGCTTTGTGTATTTCTTTCAGATCTGTGCAGTAATCCAATGTGAGACTTGGAGCTTCCTGTAATAAAGACCGCTCACTGCTGCTCTCCTTGTTGCAGGGTGACTGGTCTTGACTCTGCCCCCTCCTGTAATAAAGACCGCTCACTGCTGCCCTCTCTCCATGTGAAGGGTGACTGGTCTTTTCTCAGCCCCTTCCTGTAATAAAGACCGGTCACTGCTGCCCTTTCTCCTTGTGCTGGGTCACTGCTCTTGTCTCCGCCCTCTCCTGTAATAAAGACTGCCCACTGCTGCTCTCTCTCTTTGTGCAGGGTGATTAGTCTAGTCTCTGCCCCCTCCTGTAATAAAGACCGGTCACTGCTGCCCTTTCTCCTTGTACAGGGTGACTGGTCTTGTCTCCGCCCCCTCCTGTAGTTTTCTGCATGCAGCCTGAAGTGGGTGGCCCCTCCCACAGCTCTGCTTTCTGCATAGGATATGTACAGTGGATCTGCATAGGCATTTGAAGCACACAAAGTAAATAACTTCCCTGTGTGGCTATTAAGAAATACATCTAAATGAAAGATTTTATGTCCGGAGTTCAGCTTCAAATTTTGTATCCTTATAGGTTGCCAGATATGGCCCAAATATCCAAGTTAAAATAGACTAGAACATGGCTTCCGACAGTCAGGTGTTAATAGTGGGGAGACAATAAGCACATAGGACCGGAACATGCCCAGCTCTTGTGAGTTGGGTTGATCTCTCCCATTGTTCTTGGTTGCAGGTCTGCACGCCTGTGGTTGCCCTTCGATTCCTTACGTATGGTTTCTGTCTTTGTTCCTGCTGACTTTAGGCAGTTTCTACTCCTCCCCCATATATAAAAGAAATTAAAAAATCAAGCAGGGAGGTTGGTGCCCCCGCCATAATGGCCATAGCAGATATTCAGACCGGGGGAACTCAGAACAGAGATCTCACTTTTCTTGGCAGTCAACTCATCTGTGGCTCACCAAACTCAATGTGACTCTAATGACACAACCGACAACAAGCAGTTAAATCTTCCAGCCGTAGAGGTAATTAATAGGCTGTGTAGTCATAGACTTCCGAGTCTACAGCATTTACCAAAAACCATACCATCAGTTTTGAGTGGATTGACCCTTTAAGCTTTGATGAAGGCAGCCATGCTTTGACTCATGCACTGCAGTGCATACCAGCTCAAGGAGGGTGACTCCTTGGGAATTTGTTTAGCTTTGTCACATAAATAGTGGCATTTGAGTCAAGGAGGGTAAGCTTCCATCATAGCCTAACCACAGAAGTATATTAGTGGGTGATAGATTCCATTCAAACTCATAGGGCGTTCTTAGTTCCTGCAGAGTTTAACCCCTTGGTTACATAACTAGTGCACTTTTAGGATCTCTCACTTCTTCTCTAGCTTCCTTTATCCCTCTGATACTCCAGCAGTGGGTGTTTCCTGTATGGTCCTGGCTCTGCTCTTTTGGCATCAAGAGCCATCAAGGGTGTCAGTCCCCCTCCTTCATTATATATTATGTGAAACCTACTAATACCTGACTCAGGTCAATGAGCATATGGCCCCATCTCATGGCTGGAATCTCACGGGCAGAAATCTTATGCTTGGAGTCGAAGCTGATGCATGGTTCGTTCTCCATGTCTCCAACGAAAACTAAAACTATGTTCAATTAATTACTACCACTAGCATGAGATTAACCACTTCTTGATAGATCCCTCTCTTGCTCCACTTGGTATCATGAGACATTTATCAACAAGGAGTTCATTACCGTGCTACTAAGCAGATATAAATCCCCCATCAGGTCAAGCCCTGAAGCCTACATGAACCATCCAAAGCGACTTCAGACCACGACCGACCACAGATGGCCACAAATCAGTATTGCCGATGAAGAGGGAGTTTGTGAGACTGATTTTGGCAACTGATGACCATCCCCACCCCATGAAGTCTTTAAAGAGTAACGCTTGGAAACATATTACATTTCAGGTCCTTCATAGATTTATCCATGGTTTCTTTGAATTACAATTGGTTCTCCAGAGTTTTACCCCTTCACTTCCATAGTGAGCTCCATGAGACTATTTATTCTCACCGCCCAACAACGTTTTTTCATTCCTCATAGCTCTTGGATAAGACAGTCCATTAATAACACCTAATTCCTCTAAAACCAACCATTGCTTTCTATCAGAGCACTCAGTGACTCTCTTAACCTCTTCAATACCGTAGCTCCAGGTTAAAGTAACCCACGCATTACTCTAATCCCGTTGGTAATGTGCCATAAAGACCTCACTCACATTATTGCCTCACTTTGATGGCTTTTATGAGCAGTTCATTTCCACAGGCTGAGCCACCATACATTGCAACCCATTCATCACCCTTAAATTGTATGGATCCTTCAAATGTAACCCCTTCTTTACCCATGAATTATGAATGTCTTAAGGATAATCAAGAAAAGTTAAAAGCTCACTCCTTTTTGTAGCAACTTTTTACCAAAGCTGGCTTCTAGGGTGTTCACAGAAGATCAATGTCAAGCAAGCCTTGTTAGCTAAGAGCTTTCAAAGTTCCTTAAATAAGGTTAAAATGAAGCAGAGACTGTCACTGCATTGGCCCCTAACAGCCCATTATAACCTTTCTACCTTCATTTTGAACACTGGGGTTGGGTTGGTTGCCATGGGTTGCTGTTCTTTGCACACCGTCATGGTTCTTTTCACTGCCATAGCTCAGTAGATCAGTGCCAATTCTATTGTAGTCAACCTTACTAAAGCCAATTAAAATATGACAAATTGTGGGGTACAAAGGCAGTGCAGCTAGGTGTGCATTGTGTGGAGTGACTATGGTACAATGTTTCACTATACTTCCATAGTTTTGTACCCTCTAACAAAATTAAATAAAAGGAACAACCGATCCCACTGCAAGCTCACTTGGGGTTCTTCTCTTCCCACCAGTTCCTTTTGTTCTTACATTAATATGAAAGAGTATTATAATAGCATTCTTCAGAAGTTCCTTCTCTTCTCTGTACGTTGACATGAAATATTTTATTTTGATCCCACAACTTTTTTTCTGCCTCCCCAGGTCTCTTCTGATTCTTCCAAGCTTCCTCCACACTCATAACCCACTTAACTGTCATTTAAGTTATTGTCTTCCAACTCCTACCCTTCCCTGCTCCACCTACACCCAGCATCTCCAAGTTCCCCACCCTAGACTTGGGCTCATCGTACCTAAAAACACTTTGAATATATGAACCTTCCTTGATATCCAAACAGTTTATCATGCACCACATTATGGTATTATTACAAGCTGAAGAGCAGTCATGTTTCATAAGGCAACGTGGTAAGTCCAGGAGCCCACATTCACCAGCCATCTGTCATTGTTCTGCCTGCCTTTAAATGCTGCAAGATGGAACTTGTTCGCTTGGGGTGGCTTAGCGCACCCAGGGCATCGTTCTTACTCTTCGTAATGCCTTATTAAACCAACCCTTTGCAGCTGAACTACACAGTACGCTCAGCAAAGCTATTTTTAGTTGTTGATGTTGTGTGACGTCACTGGGACAGGATGTGTTAGTCTTTTTACCTTCACATTTAATGATTCATGTGCGAGCACTGTAATCCAAAGCCTAATGATCCTTCCCTTCACTGCGGCTGGTCAAATACAGTCACAATGGGCTATTAAACCATCTCAATCTCTCAAACAACTTCCTTAAAATTGAAGGAGATACGGTCAAGAACAAATCACAAGATTCTTCTGCATCTTGTACAACTTCTGAACGTCTAATTTGTCTCTATGGCTGAAAATTTGGGGCTACTAATAAGATGTATAGTCCTACAGGATATGATTGTCATAGGTTAGGGAACATTTGGGAACCTGAAAACTTAAAAGCAGCTCTCTGAAGAAAAACAGAGAGAGAGAGACAGCTGAGGGCTCCACACCCCTCCCGTACTCAGCGATGGCGTACATAGTAATAATGACAAGATATCTCCAACACACATATTCTAGACTTCACATTCTAATATAGAAGAGACCCAATGTAATGATATTTAGATCTCTTATGTTTATTTATACAGGAAGACATCACCGGCAGCCCCCCTTTTCTCCCACTCGTCAAATATATTTCTACATGATGTATGAAGACAGTATCATGCCAAGCCCGAGTTATATCTTGGATCTGCCCAGTCTTTGGCTAAGATCTTGCCGTAGGGAGGTTTTGGTTTTCTATCTAACTTATCCTCGCAGAACATCATTTAAAGCTCTGAAGTAAACAGTCGTAGAAATGATTTTAAGATAGAAGTTTAAAAAGAGATAAAACTTACCATAAGCCTCCCCAGTGTTGGAAGTGACTGGAGCCATCTTGCTGGCTCCGCTGTCCAAGGTGCTGAATCCTCTCTCTCTCTTGCTGCTCCTGCTCTATCTGTTTCCTTTGGTGAGAAGCCTTGGAAAATGGCAGTGAGAGAGAGAGAATGAGAGAGAGAGAAAAAAAAAAAAGAAAACTGTCGGTATCCAACAATCTCAGTGTGAGGAGGGGCTGATGGCTTCCTCTAGGCTGACTGCAGCTCAACTCCTGCTCTGCTGTCCTCCCAGTCTGTCCGCTCCAGCTGCAGACACGGCTGCTGGCCAAATTGACGCAATGCTGACGCTACCAGCCTAGAATCGGCTCCTTCCCCCCCTTTTTTTTTTTTTTCTCTCTCCAGAGAGCTGGAGGATGCTCATCAATTCTTTTTAACTACAAGAGATTCACCAGAGCTTCCTTGGATACAGACGGATCCTTGGAATGCGAAGGGTTAACGCAACGTCGGTTCCAGACATAAAGAAAGGCAGATTTTTGCAAATTTCCTCCGGGGCTGTCGCTGATCCATGACTGTATAGGATGACATAGGGATATATTATTATTATACAGGATTTATATAGCGCCAACAGTTTGCGCAGCCCTTTACAATATAAGGAAGACGTTACAATCACAATACAATTCAAGACAAGATGGTAAGGAGGGCCCTGCCCCTGAGAGCTTACAATCTAAAAGGGAGGGGCCAGTGATACATGAGGAGGTAGCTGTGTGGGGATGAATTATTTGAGAATGTGATGGAGGACCACACAGGCTGGAACATTCCATGTACCAGAATCCAGGTCACCCTGACCCTGCGGTCCACAGGCAATGGACAGATTGGGGTTTTTGAGATCTTTTTTTAGATTTGTTCACATTGTTATTTTGCTAATTGGATACAATTGTTATCTAGCACAGAAAATTATTATCATCATACAGGATTTATATAGCGCCAACAGTTAGTGCAGTGCCGTACAATATATATGTGTTATAAACCTCAACAGAAAGGATGACTTTCACATTCACATTGAATGCATTTATAATCACTATCCTTCTATAAACCTTAATTACTAACATCTCCTGTCAGCTGTAAAGCGGTCAAAAATGACAAGCTACAAAGAAATAGCCCATTAAAAGGTCAAATAGCAAAAGCAGCTTTTCACCTACAATCCAGAGATTGCAGCTGCAGTACTTATTTCTGCCCCTAGATGTCCTCGGTTTGAAAGTCAGAATCGCTCAACCCACTTCTTCAGAGACCAGGTCATCCTGGACCCACAGGCTGTGAATGGACAGTAAAAGGAGAAGCAGCACAGTGATGAGCTCATCTCTCTGTCACTCTGCTATTTCCTCCTATCAGCATTTTTCTTGAGCTGATTGGCTGCATGTGCTGCTTCTTCCTTTCACACTCCAGTTTTGCTATGCAGGGACTGCAAGAGGCTGATACCAGGTTATGTATTATAACATTTATTAGAACATTTAACGATGTAATAATGATTACAGAGCTGTGTTCATTTGTGTCTTATATCTCCCCGGAGTTCATCTTTAACTTAATGTCATTTGACAAGTAATTTTCAATATTTTTAAATCTGCAGTTTTCATTACAATAAGCCCTAGTCATCCTGCCATGAAGGTCCTTTCTGAGCCACTTCCTGTGATAGGGTGACAAGGCATCTGTCCCCCACTCTCAAACGTGCTTCTGCGTTGTCACCCTGCCACACGGGCTTCCAATGGAGACTGATATGGTCCACTGTTGTTGCCAGTAGGAAACCCTCCCTGAGAAATGCCATGCAGCCGTCACTGGAGTGTTTGTAATCAGGAGGTGGTTGCCAAGCAGCAGCAGGAGATCAGCAGCACAGAAATGCAACAAAGAATGAAGGAAATGGAGAAGAAATTGCCATTTGAATGATACACAGTACTAAATGTCATTCAGTTAGAGTTTGCATCTAATTTAAGCTACATTCATTTGTAATGTGCGAGTCCAAGCAATAGCGATATTTCAGATTTGGGCAAATTAATTTGGATAGAATCACCTGATGGCTTTTTATAAATCTTTGCAAAATATCTACACCCGTCTATGACTGCCTTAAGGTTTTGGTTTTATTAAGGAATGAGCCTAATTCGGAGGCTGCCATTGAGGAGGTCTCCTGAATATGCTAGCTTCCTGGCTGTCATGCTGATCTGACCCGTGAGTCATCTCACCTAATACAGTGTATTGGACGTGGGGATGCTAAGGGACATTCCGTTCGTCTCCTCTGAACGTTCATTCTGTGCAAATGAGTGAAAACGAACGTTCTTGGTATATTTTCTTTTCAAGTAGAATGTGTTATCCCAAAAAAATACTACACTGTGGCCACTAGATGGAGCTAAAGAGCATAGATAAAAGTATTGATTCAGAAGATGCTCTTCATCTCCATCTAGTGGCCATAATGAGGTATTGTTCCGGATTTTGCGATCAGTTGAAAACAAAATCTATCAATTTATAGAAGTAAATGATTTACTGAAAATTATAATTTCATTGATTGGAATTATGATTAGTTCTCCAACACACAGAGATATTTGTTCGATTGATCAGAAGCGATCAACAAAATTCTGCCATGGCTGATCATTGGGTCGAAATTAATCAAGAGCTCACCCACAGGGCCTGTGGTTTTGCCATTTTATTCAATTCAATTAGTTTTGTTGCATTGAATGAACTTCTGAATGATTATATTGATATGTGTGTGCCCACCATTAAAGAGACCCTGTCACCACAAAATACCTGCCCCCTCGCCACATGCTGTGGGTACTCTCACTGGCCCGTATGTCCATAATGGATGCATGCGTCAGCAGGAACGACATCGCGTGATGGGGGCCAGGTATTTAACACACCCAAAATTATTGAATACCTGCAGTAGCTGGGGAGTAACAAAGCACCAGCTTTACAATACACAGGCCATTGGAAAGGTAGGTTGTCACCAGGGCGAATAGCGCGGGTCAATCTCTGAAGAAAGTGTTGGCTTTAGACATACTTTAACCCTTCCAACGCCTAAACCTTAAACACTTAATGCTTAAAATATCACCTAAACACTAAGGGAGTGTATTTGTAAAAACAATTGCATAGCTATTGATCCAACGAAACTGCATGTACATACATTCTGTGAGACCTCTTCTGTTTCGAATGTTCTTCAAGTATTATGGGCGGAAGTGAATGGGAAAAATACCACATTATGTCCTCCTGATGAAGCTGAGGATCACAGCAGATAAATGTAACCATTGTTACTATGGGGATCCCCAGAGTAGCAATGATTACATGTATCTTTAATTTCAAAGTTCCCAAGTTCTTACATTGTATCCCTTGCTACTAAGAGGTATTTATTCCCCATGATCCTCAGCTCCATCTAGTGGCCATAATGGGGTATTTTCCCAATTCTGTACTGCCCATAATAATTGAGAAACATTCACCCACAAGACAAAATAGCCTTAAAGTGATATTAAACCTTTGCTTTTAAAGAAAAGGAGACCCACACTAACATTATTTGATTCTTCTTCTTAAAATGAACCCTTTCCTTCTCCTCCAACTGGTCTCCAACCACTGGCTCCCCCTGCCTGTTTAAAGGTGTCTCCCTTAGCTAGCTGGCTGCTGAGGAGACACCTGTGCGTTCCCTGCGCCTACATGTGTGCATTCCAAAGACACACAACTGGGTAGGGCTGACACCAAGTGATGAATCTGAAATTCGTCACACATGACAACGACAATGATTGAATGCCGGAGCCCAGGGGGGAAGAAGAGGGTGCGGGGACCATTCTAGAAGCCCGGAGGGAGCCAGCGGGTCTGAGGATCAAGTGAGTGAATCTGCTTTATTTGAGTCATGCTGTGTG
>NW_017307663.1:77395-93351 GCF_000935625.1 Nanorana parkeri | reverse complement strand
TTAGACAAAGAGCACTTAACCCTTGGCGTGTGGGGGTAGCCCCACTGCAAGGGTAAGTTTTTGGTTTGCCCGGAGTTCATCCTTAAAGGGAAAATATTCCAGCGTTGTACTGGTCTAATCTAATTCCAATGTCAATACGAAATGAGTCTTTGCAAAGAAGGATCTTCTAAAGGGTCTCAGAATCCATTGAATGAGAGATTTTTTTTGCCTTTTGAATTTCAGCTTTTGGGGCAAAATGTCCGGTTATTCTGGTAGGGCATTCCCCCACCTACTTGCTTTAATTGCCCCACAGCCTCCACTTCCATTTGAAGCCCTGCACTGGCTACGAGGGAGAATGTGACCTTCTTCCCTTACTCCTAGTAGGCAGTGCAATCTCCATACCTGAACTTTGTCACAGGGGGGAGGGGAGAGTGCCAATAACCTTGTGTAAGCTCCAACTTTGGAGCTTACACAGGATCTAGACCAGGGGTAAGTGACCCCCACACTCCAGCTGTTGTGGAACTGCAAGTTCCATGAGGCATTTCAAGACCAACAGCCACAGACATAACTCCGCACTTGTGGTTTCACCAAAGCCAGAGCACCAATGTTGCCTACCCATAAGCTAAACTTGGTCCTGCTGCAGACAAGGGGGCGGCTGTATTTTGATCTTAGCTAAGCCTAACAGCCTCTCCTACTTCCCTCGATGATACCTCTACCCCCCTATGCACCTTAGATCAGGTGTAACCTAGTGCAAAGGCCATAGGCTAGTTTGGTCAGTGTTCCTTTCCTCATCCATGCTGGTGGAGCCCTGTACGTAGTTACTGCCCCCTCCCCCCCCATTCTGGAGTTACACTTTTGGTACTATGTTCTCCATATTCTATCATTAAAAATCCAACACGGTGAGTGAGACCCCCTGGTAATCATTGCAGCCAGTGGTGGAGTTGGTAATGCTGATGACTCTAGTCATACACATCTGTGTTCACAACTCTTCACCCAATGGCTAAAGGTGTATGACTCTGGTCTTCATAATCCCTGTGGTGATTTAAGAAAAACAACAACGAGTGAGTGATTCAACCCATCCACATCCACCAAAAATGGACTATATTAGTCTTGGACGGCTGGCCCTTTTAACATGTTTCAGGTTGACTATTTTAACTGTAGTTGACTCTACGTGCTATTTACTATGAAGCTGGAGAGTGAAATAAGATTATGATCAGAGAATGATCAATGGCAATCCTCCCTGACCCCGCGCTGTATTATTGGGGGATCTGATAAATGACTATGTAATAAATTACGTTTCATCTCCTTCTTTGCCTTTTGTCTCTTCCATTGTTGTGCTGTGTGCGTTATCAGCACAAGAAGCATTTTCTCTTTCAGGTATCTGACCTGATTCATGCAGTACATTGGCTTGGCTGCAGACATCAGAGGGTGGAGTATGAGAATCTAGGGCACCACATTCCCTCTGAATAATAAAGAATAATGTTCACCAGGATCGGAGGAATGTCTCCCCATATGGTCTCCATTAATCTTTGTATGTTTTTAGTTTTACATAATCATCATCCCCTTAATTGCCTCCTATTGTACCCTCCACACTCCAATTCAAGGTGGATACCTAAGCCATGATATAGATCAGGGTTAGGTAACCTTGGCAACTCAGCAGCTTCCATCATGCCTCTGTCTCTGAGAGTCATTCAGAGTCTTGCAATGCCTCACAGGACTTGTAGTTCTATAACAGTTGGAGTTCCAAGATTGCCTACCCCTGGTATAGATCTATGTTGTTTATTTTCTGCTGGTTGACTTGGGCAACCATGGAAGCATGCCCAGATACACAATGTAGCACAGTGGCTTAGTGAAGAGCACTGGAGTCCTTGGGTTAAATCCCACCCAGGACAATATTGGTATG
This sequence comes from Nanorana parkeri, assembly GCF_000935625.1. Lineage (NCBI taxonomy): Eukaryota > Metazoa > Chordata > Amphibia > Anura > Dicroglossidae > Nanorana > Nanorana parkeri. The sequence continues at coordinate 91,469 of NW_017307663.1, read as the reverse complement.
ATGTTTGCATGTTCTCCCTTTGTTTGGGTGGGTTGGCTGGTAGGTTAATTGGTCCTAGTGTGTACGCATGTGAGATATTGACCCTAGATTGTAAGCTTCTTGAGGGTAGGGAGATAAGGTCCTTAGAGTGTAAGCTTCTTGGGGGCAGGGACATAAGGATCGAAGATTATAAGTTCATTGAGGGCTGGGATATAGGGACCTTTGATTGTAAGCTTATTGAGGGTAGGGACATAGGGGCCTTAGATTAAAGCTCCTTGAGGTCAGAGATATGGGGACCTTAGATTGTAAACTCCTTGAGGACCCAGCGATAGGCACCTTAGATTAAAGCTCCTTGAGGTCAGGAATATAGGGATCTTAGATTGTAAGCTTCTTGAGGGCAGGCAGATAGGGACCTTAGATTAAAGCTCCTTGAGGTGAGGGATATAGGGACCTTTGATTGCAAGCTTCTTGAGGGCAGGGTTATAGGGACCTTAGATTGCAAGCTTCTTGAGGTCATGGATATAGGGACCTTAGTTTGCAAGCTTCTTGAGGTCAGGGATATAGGGACCTTAGATTGCAAGCGTCTTGAGGGCAGGGTTACAGGGACCTTAGATTGCAAGCTTCTTGAGGTCAGGGATATAGGGACCTTAGATTGCAAGCGTCTTGAGGGCAGGGTTACAGGGACCTTAGATTGCAAGCTTCTTGAGGTCAGGGATATAGGGACCTTAGATTGCAAGCTTCTTGAGGGTAGTGATATAGCAACTTTAGAATGTAAGCTTCTTGTGGGCAGGGAGATATCAACCTTAGATTGCTAGCTTGTGAGCTTGTTCTGCATAGAACATTGTAGTTTCTAGCGATAGATAGATAGATAGATAGATAGATAGATAGATAGATAGATAGATAGATAGATAGATACGATATATAGATAGATAGATAGATAGATAGATAGATAGATAGATAGATAGATGTTTGTTTCTGGCTTTTATTCTGATATGTGACACAATGTGATTTATATAACCTGTCTTTGCATCGGCTTGACTTATGCTTCTTCCGTATTTGAAAGAGAACAGTGCTCGGGATAGGCAACCTTGGCACTCCAGCTGTTGTGGAACTACGAGTCCCATGAGGCATTGCAAGATTCTGGCAGCCACGACTCCCAGAGGAAGACTCTTGATGTGATTTGTAATTTCAGCACAGCTGGAATGCTGAGGCTGCCTACCCCGGAGTTTATATTATGCCACTGAGTCACTGAAAGCCATCCATGATCTATACATTGTGAATCCTATATATAATCTGTATCTCCATACTTCACCATGTGTAATATTTGTTTACATACAATATGATTATATATATGTGTAGGGAATACTTGCCGGATATTTGTGCTTCTTTATGATTATCATATAAGTTATAAACACTCCTGTTTTGAAATAACTTCCTATTAGACACAAAGACTGAGGACTTGCGTGTAATATTCAATCTTATCTATATCCACTATAGATCACAGTGACATGTACACATATTGCTTATAATGGATAAAGACCATCCATCTGATATTTGTTGGATACACAAAGGGGCTGATTCATAAAGCGTTCACCCAGCATATGGGTGAGTGAATGGCGTTCACACAGCATTAGTGCCACCAGACTTGCTATGCTCCTTGGCTCCTTCTAGTGGCAGTAAAGTGCCACTAACATCATTCACTCAGCTGTATGCTGGGCGAACACATTAGAAAGCAGCCTCTTGTATTGGACTTGTTTCTTGATATGCCGCCAATATACATCCATCTTTTGTTACCATAACTGGCAAAGATTTAAAGTGGACCTTCACTTTTTTTAAATTGTCTTTTTCAGCCCGCAACCCTCCCAATTCACAAGTTTAAAAAATCTGATTGATTCATTTTTTTTCACACTTGTTTTTATTTTATTTTTTTCTGTTACTCCAGTATACCTTCAGCTGAAGGTATACTGACTCCCAGTTATAGTGGAAGTGAAAGGGTTGAAAGGGTTAAAAGTATAACAAAACCAGCTTTTGCAGCAATACTCACCTTCATTCTAGATCTAGAGAGTGTCCTCCGCAGTATGTTTTTGTGCCACTAGATGTTCTCAGTCTGATGGAAAACATAATTAAACCCATTCACAGTGAAAGGCGCAGCAGCACAGTGAAGAGCTTGACTCCCTGTTGATCTGCTCTGTCCTCCTATCAGCATGCTTTGTGTTAGCACATGAACTATTTTGGCCCTTGTGCTGCGTCTTCCTCTCACACACCAGCCATGCTGCACAGGAGCTGCAAGAGGCTGATACCAGGTCAGGTACTTACACTGTTTGTATTTAACAGAAGACATTTAAAGATTCATTAATGATTACAGATGCAATTATTTGTGTCTTTTATATCTGCCTGGAGTTCAGCTTTAACAAACCTGATGTGCCCATTATGAGGGGCTCCTGCCATCCATGTGTTGGGTTCAGACCTCGGAACTGGTGGGGGCCCCTCATAAAGGACACAACAAGTATGAAAACCTGGGAACTCAGTGTAGGGATGGTGGGGGCCCCCATAATAGGCACAGAAAGTTCAGACCTGGGAACTCGGTGCATGGATAGTTAGAGCCTCTCATAATGGGCACAGCGGGTGTAAAGACCCAGGAACTCAGCACATGGATAGTTTTAGCCCCTCATAATGGGCACAGCTGATGTACAGACCAGGGTGCTCATCACATGGATAGCGGGAATCCCTCATAATGGGCACAGCAGGTGTAAAGACCCGGGACCTCAGCGCATGGATGGTGGGAGCCCCTCATAATAAACACAGCAGGTATAATGACCCGGGAACTCAGTGCAGAGATGGTGGGAGCCACTCATAAAGGACACAGCGTGTGTAAAGACCCGGGAACTCAAATCATGGATGGAGGGAGCCCCTCATAATGGGCACATCAGGTGTGCAGACCAGAACAATGTATTCCCATGGGTGTAAGTGGGTGGCATCTTTGGTGTGCTCTGGCAGCAGTATTAGCTATACATCCCAAAGCAATGTAGCCACTATTTCCAAAAATTGTGCCAGAAACAATAATTTACTGGGCCTAACAGGTGGCAGGGTAACTAAAGCATCCAGCACCCACAAGTAGCACGAGCCACTCCAAAAACTGTATCAGGAATGGTGAGATATTGTTTAGAGTTTTGACCTTGAACGCCGACCGAATTTTGGGATCGTCACCACTGTATATTCTCAATCATCAATGTCATAGGAGGTCCATAGTCCCTTGTATAGCCCATGACACGCTGGCTTCAGCCTCAATGCATCTCAAATGAAATATAACATTTTATTAAACAAGGTAGATGTCCGGGCTGTACGCTATGTATCACCGCTGATCCAATAAGAGTATAATTTGTTTCGGAGAAGCGTATTTCTTCGTGTAGGCATGATGTCAGCTCTCCTCAGATTACAGTAAGTCAATAGACTAAAATCATTATGTTTCTCTTCATCTTCGTGTTTTTAAAACCACGAGGCAGGAAAGAGACATCTTCTGTGCTGAGTCACGGGCTGTTATCATCTTGATGGATGTTTCCGATTCTCAAAAGGAATGAGTCATGGATGATGTTCTGTGAGTACAAAGTAGAACACGGATGTGAAACTTAGAAGGGCCCTAGGGTGCTGTGTACTGTAGGGTTGCCACCTTTTCTTCAAGTGAAACCCAAACACTCTAGCAAGGATCCCAACCTGAAAGAAGCAATTTCAGGGAGGTGTCCCTCTCATTTCAGGGAGGTGACCCCCGCCCCATCCGCGTAGGGGGGGCTGGGAGAGAGCACCCCCTGAAATGATGGGAGATAGCACAGGAAGCAATAGCGTCTTTTCTATCTGCATTTTTTTTTTTTTTGTATTCTGACAGTTGCAGTCGTCAGAATAAAAAAAAAAGGCAAAAAAGAGGACCTGATAGAAAAATTCAGGTCCCCCTCTGCTGATTGACAGCAGCAGTGGGCGGGTGCATTAGCTAGTTTGCTATTGGCTATTGCAAAGTGAAATAGCCAATAGGAATCTAGCTATGCATTCGTATGCCTTTTTTTTTTTCTTTCTCTGACTGACAACGGGCCGCGGCTTCCGATGTCAGAAAAAAAACCAAGGCAGGGAAAGGTTTACTCTGCTCGAGTAGAGTAAACCTTTCCGGGAGGAAGTGTTTCTTTCCCGGGCGGCCGGGAGCCGCTATCTAATAGCGGGAGACTCCCGGAGCGTCCGGGAGAGTTGGAATGTCTGCTCTAGCGCCACGCGCGTGTAAAGAATGTAAACATAGACACCCCCAAAATATAATTCTAATAACATGTTAAGGTTCTCTTAGTGAGGACACATTGACACCCTAAGTCAAACTCCTGTTATTACAGAGAGGACACAGTGGCACTCCAAGCTAAAATCCTGTTTGTAGAGAGAGGACACATTTACCAGAGCACCTGCTGCACAGTAAGTGGAAAGGGAAACTTAGTTACTTGTTTCTGAGGGAACTTCCAGTCGGTTACACACTTGTTCCCTGAGTGATGAGTGTCCTCCATTCTATTGCAGGTAAGGGAGATGATTCTTATAAGCATAACTGGGAATATAATAGATTAAACTGGTCTAGCTAATGTTCCAGTGACAAGTGAAAGTAAATGCAGTGTGATTATAGGACAGGTGACATCTTCCTTAGTGAAGCTTTGGGGGAGGATGTTCCCAGCAGACAGTGCACATGTTGATTCTGCATTTGGATGTTAATCACAATAATTCTGTACTGTACCTGCACAGTTGTTATGCTTTATATACTGTATTATACTGTATTATTGTTTAGTCAGTTACACACTTGTTCCCTCAGTGATGAGTGTCCTCCATTCTATTGCAGTTCATATTAAAGCACCCTAATTTCACCCAACCCCGATCGCACTGTGGAGTTTATTCGTCAGAAGTGCAACACGCGGCAAAATATTTTTTCTTCTGAATATAGGAGAAGAGGCAGCCAGGAGAAAGAGCAAGAAGGCACAGCCAGTGGAGGGAGTAAGACGACCAGCTATAGAGGACTACAAATCCCAGCAATACATTATACAGCAATACAAAAATTATATAGCGCTACATACTCTGTATTGTTCAGGGGTGGCGCTGTGATGTCTCCTGGGTCTCAGGTGGCTTGTGTGGGCTCTCATCAGGGCTATGAGGGCTTTCAGGTGGACTCTGTGGGCTCTAAGGTGGGCTCTCAGGAGGATGCGCAGGCTCTCAGGTGGGCTGTGTAGGCTCTCAGGAGGATATGTGGGCTCTCAGGTGGGCTGTGCGGGCTCTCAGGTGAACTCCGTGAGCTCTCAAGTGGGCTGCATTGGCCCTCAGGAGGATGTGTGGGCTCTCAGGTGGGCTGTGCGGGCTCTTAGGTGGGCTATGCAGGCTTTCAGGAGTCCTGTGCAGTGTCTCACCAGTGGTCTGGAGGTTGGTGTCAGGAAAACAGGAGGAGATGTGCAGGCCAGCTCACAGGAAGATGCGGCTTCAGGCAGATGCAGCTGCCTACGGTCCTGCGCTTGGACCTCGGCAGCTGCATCTTTCAAAAAATGTAAAGTGCCGGTACCGGCATTTAGTGTCTTGTGTCCGGGTGTCAGCTGGCCTGAAACCCGGACACAGGACTCAAAAAATGGACTGTCTGGGTGAATCCCAGACAGGTGGCAACCCTAGTCTATTGACTGCTGTTTCTTTTTTAAAAGCCCAACTACAGTTAAGGAAAGATATCTGGCCCTGACCTAGCTGAGATAAAGGGCGGCCTCCACTGCTGTATTCACCTTCAGTCTATTGCTGTCCTACTCAGAAAATCTGCTCATCCACTTGATGGCACTTTTTGTCTGGCTTAAATGACATCCAACTTCATTCAACACAGGCTGTCATGGACACACCCCATTGGAACTCAGCTCAGGGATGGTGGGGCCCCACATAATAGGCACTGCAAGTGTGCAGACCCGGGAACTCAGTTTAGGGATGGTGGGAGCCACTCATAATGGGCACAACAGGTGTTTAGACCCTGGAATCCATCACAGAACCCCACGAGATGTTTTAAGTCCTCTTCTTCATCCACACATATATTTCCTTGGCCTACTGATATCTCTTCAAACTTACCTTTGTAACACCAATTATATCACCCATAAGTGACATTTTAGTTTTTATTGGAGCCTGGGGGGCTGAGTCAATCCTTGACTTGTATGTCTTGGATGCTCCAACAGTAAAAATGTCCTTGACATAATTTTCGACTCTGTTCCCATCTTCGGGGACTTGTGAGAACCCTTTATATTGGGCACTGTGGGTGTACAGACCTGGTAGCTCAGTGAAAGGGAAGGTGGGAACCCCTCATAATGGGCACAGCAGGTGTGCGGACCCGGGAACTCAGCTCAGGGATGGTGGTAGCGCCTTGTAATGGGCACAGCAGGTGTGCCGACCAAGGAACTCAGCACAGGGATGGTGGGAGCCCCTCATAATGAGCACAGCAGGTGTGCAGACCTGGGAACTCAGCACAGGGATGGTGGGAGCTCCTTATAATGGGCACAGCAGCTGTGCAGACCCGGGAACTCAGCTCAGGGATGGTGGGAGCCCTTCATAATGGGCACAGCAGGTGTGCAGACCTGGGAACTTAGCTCAGGGATGGTGGTAGCCCCTCATAATGAGCACAGCAGGTGTGCAGACCTGGGAACTCAGCACAGGGATGGTGGGAGCTCCTTATAATGGGCACAGCAGCTGTGCAGACCCGGGAACTCAGCTCAGGGATGGTGGGAGCCCTTCATAATGGGCACAGCAGGTGTGCAGACCCGGGAACTCAGCACAGGGATGGTGGGAGCCCCTCATAATGAGCACAGCAGGTGTGCAGACCCGGGAACTCAGCTCAGGGATGGTGGGAGCTCCTCATAATGAGCACAGCAGGTGTGCAGACCCGGGAACTCAGCTCAGGGATGGTGGGAGCCCTTCATAATGGGCACAGCAGGTGTGCAGACCTGGGAACTTAGCTCAGGGATGGTGGTAGCCCCTCATAATGGGTACAACAGGTGTACAGACACAGGAACTCAGTGCAGGGATGGTGGGAGCTCCTTATAATGGGTACAACAGGTGTTCAGACCCTAGAACACAGCACAGGGATGGTGGGAGCTCCTTATAATGGTGTGATCAGACCCGGGAACACAGCTCAGTCTATCACGTATAACCCATACCTACTGATAGATTGATACCTATTGATATCTGCATGTAGAATTGCTATTTACTCATTTGTTCCCGTCCTCCATAGTCCGGTCTCACCTCTTTGCTCCATAGATGTTCCACAAGACCGTCTGTTCCTATACTGGAAGCATTTCCTCCTCTGCTTCTATTGCACAGCAGCATGTCACGTTTCTGATCCGCATGTCACAGGCGGTCTCATTATAGCTTAAAGTTTTATCTCTAAAGTTCCAGATACTAAGTTCAATTTTAATATTGAGCACATTACACAGCAATATCTATTTCCGGCCTTACAGCTGAGCTCCGGCTTATTACACCGATGAAATACATACATGAGATCTGCTTTACCAGCCAAAAGAGTGGAATTCTGTCCGTCCAGTTCTTAGATTTACACCGTCATGCCACATAGCATAGCCAACCTGGAGACCTGGCTCATCTCTACTGCATTTGAGTGATACAGCAAAGTTTCGTCCTTTCCCCAGCCTGTGATTAGACAGTGAAAAAGTGAGACTGCCAATTCCATCTCTTTATCACTCTGCTCTCTCCTTCTGTAACATGCCCTTTGTTAGCACATGAGCACTGCAGCCCAACTGATTGGGGACATGTGCTGCTTCTTTTTGTTTTTATAGTTCAGTAAATAGGAAATTGCATTTTGTATTTTCTTAAGCTGAATGAATCAATGTGATGACTCTGCCCTTTTCAAACAGATAAGTCATTGGAATTTACCGGTAGGGGGTGTGGGCCACGACTGGGTGACACCATTGGAGGGGTGACACCAAAATGACCCCTCTAAAGAGTCAGGCACTTGGTCAGGGACCGAGACCCCGACAATTGCTTGAGGGAGAGAGGAGGGAACCCGGCGGCATACTTTATCCCGCTGGGTGAACGTCTCCTCCTCTCTCTGCTGGCATCCATCACCAAGATAGCTGCTGGCACATGACCATGACGTCACCTGCATGCGCAATGGCGTTACTGTGAGATGTCACCCATTGCCCGCTCCAGGTGACACCCCGGCTCGGGACACCCCTGAATAACGGGTTAGTTTTAAGTGAGTGAAATGATCATTGTAATCATTCTGCAAACTGTCATTTTGTTTCTAAATCAGTTTTGCTAAATCATCCTCCAAACGATTCACTAATGCCGACGTCTGGAATACTCACCCTGTGTGCTCCACCTTGCTGAGTCACCCGCCCAGCATCCACTCACCTCTCCTCCTCTTATCTATATTATTCCCTCTGATGTTTCCATGTTTATGTCCACGTCATTCCCGGATGAGACCTCCTCTCTACAGATCTTTTACATCTCATTTCTACCTTCCCTCACACGACTCTTCTGTTCACTGGAGATCTCTTTCTACTTCCCCAGGATTTACTGCATTCTACTGTATTCATCCCATCAAACAGCTTTCCTTCCCTTCTTCCTTGCTACCTTCTTTGTATCTTCCATCCTTCCTTCTTCCCTTCCTTTCCTCGGTTTATGTCTTCCATTTTTCTTTTATTCACCCTTCCTTTCTTCCTTCCCTCCTATCTATCTTACTTCTATCCTCTATCTCTCCCTTCCTTCCTGTCTTTCTTCTATCCTCTATCCCTTCCTTCCTCTCTTTCTTCTATCCTCTATCCCTTCCTTCCTATCTTTCTTCTATCCTCTATCCCTTCCTATCTTTCTTCTATCCTCTATCCCTTCCTATCTTTCTTCTATCCTCTATCCCTTCTTTCCTATCTTTCTTCTATCCTCTATCCCTTCTTTCCTATCTTTCTTCTATCTTCTATCCCTTCCTTCCTATCTTTCTTCTATCCTCTATCCCTTCCTTCCTATCAATCTTTCTTCCATCCTCTATCTCTCCCTTCCTTCTGGTCTTTCTTCCTTCCATTTATTTCTCCTATTTTTCTTTCATCCTTTCTTTCTCTCTTCTTTCCTTCCATTTTTTCCTATATCCTCTCTTTCTTTCTTTCTTTCTTTCTTTCTTTCTTTCTTTCTTTCTTTCTTTCTTTCTTTCTTTCTTTCTTTCTTTCTTTCTTTCTTTCTTTCTTTCTTTCTTTCTTTCTTTCTTTCCTGTCTTCCACTTCTTTCTCTTGTTTTTCCTTCATCAGAGCAGAGTGTATTGTGCAGAGGGCAGACTGGGAAGAAGGGTTGGATGCTCTGTGGGGGATGGGGTGTTGGAGGTGAAGGTGGTGGGAAGAGAGTGTAGTAGCGGTGGTGAGATAGCTCGGCAGCAGGGATGATAAAACTGAGCTCTAGACAGATATAAAAGAAATAAATTCATGCAGCAGTATAAGTTCCTGAATGTGACCTCATATCAACCTCTTGCCATTCTGGTACAGCAGGGCTGGAATGTGAGAGGAAGAAGCACTACAAGGAGCCAATCGGTTCATGTGCTGACAAGAAGCATGCTGATAGGAAGAAAGAGCAGAGTCACAGATGAGCCAGTCACTGTGCTGTCTCTCCTTTCACTGTCCATTCATAGGCTGATGCTGGACATCATACTGAGGACATCTGGTGGCAGAAACAAGTACTGCGGGGGAAGTCTCTGGACTGAAGTTGAATACTGCAGCACAAGCTGGCTTTGTTATTTTTAATGGGCTATTAATTTTTTATTTTGTTATTTCTGGCCGGAGTTCTTCTTTAAAAGCCACAGATGAAGTTTCTATATGCATTCACTCGATTTACTTACAACATTCACATACTGTCTGTGCAGCATTGTTTCAGACATGCAGTCTGTATGTGACTCGATAAGAAAGGTGGGAATGTAAGCTCCATTTTTCTTCCTGAACTTCATTTCTAGGGATGGGCTCGATGCTCAAGTTGTACAACAATTCGACTCGAACATCGGCAGTTGTTCGGCGAACATACGAACTGTCAAGGCGTTCGGTGGGTTATTCGCTCGCCAAGCGCCCCACAAGGCACTGTGTACCGCACACTGCCTTGTGAGCCCTGATTGGCTAAAGCCTTGCACATGATTACCAGCATATTTATTATCCCGGTAATTGCTAATGTCAGTCCCTGGAACATTTCCTCCTGTCCTGGGAACTCTTCCTCCTGTCCTGGGCCCTACATGCTTCACGCTGCTGAAGTATCATCCAGCCAGCAGCCAATGAGTGGGAGCGGTGTTATCCCCGCCCCCTCATCACACAGAATTGCTGCCCAGTGCCGAATAGAAGTTCAGCCGATGTACGGCTGAAATCAGCCGTACTGAGCCATAGCAAATAGCCGAATGTTGTTCGGTTCACTTCACTACGGCCTGGTTATTCACTTGGCTGCCTTCGGCAGCTTTGTGAATAACACTTTTAGTCTTTTTACTTTTACACACAATACAGTTTTCTCCTCCTTTTTCCTATTCAGTACTGCAAAATACTTCTAGCCTCTTTCAGCCCCTTTCTGTCTAGGTGCACTCGCTCCAGCATCAGCTTCCCATCATTGCTCCGGACCAGCTTCGTAATAGTGACAACGGTAGACAATGCCTGGGCAATGTGTGTCAGCATGGTCACTTGTAGCCTACCCAAGCGGTGCATGTCCCGGGTCATGTGACTGGTGAACTTGTGAGATAGTTGTCACCCCTTACAGGAAGACGGACCTTCATGGGGTTCTTTTAATGAAAGCTGCAGATTTACGAAGATTTAAAACTATTTTTGACTGCAATGGTCTCATACTGGGAGCAATAGGAAGAGATGGAGATGATGAAATTCTGTATCATGGATGGGGCACATCATTTCCTGTCCTATCAGATAAATAACCAAGACAATCATTTTCCTTTATTAGAATCATAAAAACAATCTAATCTTTGCTGCTTCATACCATTAGCGCCACTTAATTCAACCGATAACCGCAATGCGGAGGATTGCCAGATTCCATTCCCAATTCCTGTAATTCTGCGGGGAAATATAATTTCTTTTTATGATGTTTTTCATTCATCCATTTAAATGAAGATGTTCTTCAAGACGAGGGATCTCCTGACTACGGCCTGTACATAAATCAGCAATCAGGGGCCCATATGTTTAGGTAATGATCCCCGGCGCATTTTTATACTTAAAGCGGGACATAAAAGGGAGCGTAATGATCATAAAATAGTTCATTTTTGGAGTCCCAGCCACGGTGCACATGAATCAGAGACCTGCCTTAATTATTGATAGCAATTAGTTCACACAGGCAGACAAACACCATCTGTCGGGGGGGCGGGCTCTCCGCTCGGGGCCGAGTCATTATAATACCCATCGCCCGCTGGAAATCGTCACTGATTGATTTTATAGGTCACAAAATGTATCGTCTTCCACCCAACTCTCTGCCAACAGCGAGCTCTGATTACCGGACACTGCCAGGGGGGGAAGATCATGGTCTGCAGAGAGCAACGGCTTATTTATGTATACTCAGGTTACAACTGGTGGAAGGGAGGGAGGGAAGGAGGAAGGGAAAGAAGAAGAGAAGAAGGGAGTCAGAAAGGAAGGGAAGAAGGGAGAAAATAAAAAAGGAAGGAAGCAAAGGAGGGGAAAAATAAAAGAAGGAAGGAAGAGGAGAAAGTAATCAGGAAGGAAGGAAAAACGAAAGGAAAGAAGGGATAAAAGGAAGGAAGGATAGAAGGGAGGAGGGGAAAAAGAAAAGAAGCAAGAGAGGAAGGAAGGTAGGGACTAGGAGGAAGGGAGGGAGGGAGAGAGGAAGAAAATAAGGAAAAGATGAAAAGAGGGAGGAAGGATGGAAAGAAGGAAGGGAGGGAGGAAGGAAGGGAGGGAAGTAGAAAGAAAGAAAGAAAGGGAAGAAGGAAGGAAGAGGAGAGAAAGAGAAGTTGAAAGAGGAAGTTAGGGAGGGATGAAGGAAGGAAATACGGAAGGGAGGGAGGGATGAAGGAAGGGGGAAGAGAAGATGAAAGAGAGGAAGGTAGGGATGAAGGAAGGGGGAAGGTAGGGAGGAAGAAAGCAAGGGAGGGAAGAAGAAAGAAAGGGAAGGAGGAAGGAAGAGGGGGAGAAAGAGAAGTTGAAAGAGGAAGTTAGGGAGGGATGAAGGAAGGAAATAGGGAAGGGAGGGAGGAAGGAAGGGGGGAAGAGAAGATAAAAGAGAGGGAAGTAGGGATGAAGGAAGGAAATGAAGGAAGGTAGGGAGAAAGGAAGGAAGGGAAGAAAAAAAAAAAGAAAGAAGGAAGTGAGGGAGGAAAGGAGATAAAAATAAAGAAAGTGAAGAAGGGAGAGGAGCATCATTCTTACTAGCCACCAATGTTAGAGGCATTTTCCACTGGCCACCAATTAATAGGTTTTAGCAAGGGTTCCATGAAACCTGATGCTTTAAGCTGGACCATAACAACAGATCACAGGGCCCCAGAGCAAAAATGTGATGCCCCCCTCTGATGACCTGAGCTGTGAGTAATGATGCCAAGATCCCAAAGACTTCCTTTGTGCATCTGAAGTCATCTTTACGCTGTAGCCTTTACAGGGGATTAGAGTTGTCGTCAACTGCAACCACTCCAACCCTTAATGATACAGATGTTTTTCAGATGTTCAAGGTTTAATTTGCCTCAACAACCTAATGGGGCCCCCTTCCGCTTCCAGGCCCCACAGCCGCTGCCTGGGCTACTATGGCTATAGTTTTGCCACTGGTTTTAAGAGTTCCTCTGAGGTCAAAAGGTTGAGAAGGACTAGGCATTGGCTTGCAAGCTTGCTTTCTTATTCCGTTTTTTGCAGATTGACGGGAACTCTTGTTGAAAAAAATAACCAAAACTGTTATTTACTTAGAAATCCAGGCAGAGAAAGTTATATTGTAGATATTTACATACTTAATAAGGTACACGGCTGTCTTTACCATAAACCGCAATCCAAGGAATATTGACTATCACAGGGATACTCAAGTCAGTTCGGTCTGTCTGTAAATGATAAGGTAATTGCACATTAATACATTCCTCCTCTTCCCAAGGGGAACATTGTCCCATCCTAACTGCCTCAGTGTCACCGTTTAATCCATCGGTAATGTGCAGCAGTCATATTAAGCTCCGGCATATTAATTAGGGAGAAAATACTGCAAGCATTTTTCAATTCGATCTTCTATTCCACTCAAAACGTGTCTCTGTTGTTTGGGTGCTTTTGGGACCTTCATTGTGTTATTTGTACAAATCTTAAACCAAGCGGCCTTTCGTAAGACGGATCGCCCATAAAATGCCCTTAAGATCAGAAAGTCAAGTTCAAGGTAAAAGTCCACATTTATTTCCCCTTATTTGTTTATAATACAAAATAATCAGAAAGCTTATGGTAAGGTGGGCTGAAAAGAACCAAAAAGCTCCACTAACTGGTGCGAAGATCAGCAGAGCTTTCTGAAACTATGGGGCAAATCACTAAGCTGCCGAAGGATCTAGTCGGAGCTTCGGCTGATCCTTCGGCTAGCTTGGGCCCCAGGACCCCTTCGGTTCAGTAGAACCGAAGGGCAGCTGCACGGGCTATTCATTATAGCCCGTACAGCTCCCGAAGTTGGCCGAGCGGCTCAGTCGAGCCGAAGGCATATGCCTTGGCTCGACTGAGATGCGGTGGAAGCCGAAGCTGGCCGAATGGCCGGCCGACAGCCTGCTTCTGACAGCTGGGCGGAGCAAGCCATCATCTCACGGCTGGCTCCGGCCACTTTCAGAGAGATCAGCATCCCTGGTTACCAGCTAACCAGGGACGCTGTCATTACACACTGAGAGTTGCCTCTGTGTTCTCAGTGTGTAATGACAGATGGCGTTCCTGGCTACCTGGTATTTACTGTCATTACTCTCCCGGACGCTCTGGGAGTCTAATACGAGTAAACCTTTCCCTGCTAGTTTTTTGTTTTTTTTCCTTCTGACATCGGAGCCGTTGGAAAAAAAAAAAATCACCATAGGAATGCATAGCTAGAATCCTATTGGTTATTTCACTTTGCAATAGCAAACTAGCTATTGCACCCCCCCCCCCCCCCCGGTTTC
>NW_017307663.1:68379-77185 GCF_000935625.1 Nanorana parkeri | reverse complement strand
CCCCTGCGCCCCCCCCCCCCCCCCTGCTGCTGTCAATCAGCAGAGGGGGACCTGCAGTTCTCCATCATGTCCCCCTCTGGTGATTGACAGCAGCAGAGGGCGGGTGCAATAGCTAGTTTGCTATTGGCTATTGCAAAGCCAATAGCAAACTGTACGGTAAATCTCTGACTAGATGGTACTTGGTGCCCTCCAGGCTGGGCCATCTCCCCCCGACGCACTCCGACCTCTGTTTTCGGGGATGTGCTTCGAGGGGAGATGTTATCCACATCTGGTGGACATGCTCAAAATTGGAAAGATTTTGGTCTAAAGTATTTAAATTAATTTGTGATCTCTAGTATTTTGCTGGATACTAATAAAAAATATAGAGAGGACATGGCAACCCTGGAACGCTTACGCTCACCCATAACGTCCTGTAGAAAGTGTGACCTTTCTGTAATGGCTGCATTCTCATGAAATCTATGGGGTCTATTCACGAAGCAGCCAAAGGATCTAGCCATAGCTTCGGCCGATCCTTCGGCTAGCTTCGGCCCCAGGACCCCTTCGGTTCAGTAGAACCGAAGGGGTGCTGTACGGGCTATTCAGAATAGCCCGTACAGCTCCCGAACTTAGCCGAGCGGCTGAGTCAAGCCGAAGGCATATGCCTTGGCTCAGCTGAGCCCCGCTGAAAGCCGAAGCTGGCCGAGCGGCCGGCCACTGGCCGGCCGACAGCCTGCTTCTGACAGCTGGGCGGAGCCAGCCGTCATCTCACGGCTGGCGCCGGCCACTTGCATGGCTATTGCAAATTGAAATAGCCAATAGGAATCTAGCAATGCATTCCTATGGGCAAAATTGTAATTTTTTTTCTCAATTCTGACATCGTTCCGTGTCAGAATAAAGATAAAAAAAAAGAAACAGCAGTGTTTCTCTCCTGGGCGGCCGGGAGCGGGAGGCTCCCAGAGTTTTTTTTTTTCTTTTTTTTTTACAGCAGCAGAGCCGCCGGACATCTTGGCAGCTTAGTGAACAGACCCCTATATGTCAAGTAGAAGTTATATGAGACCCTGATCTTAATGTTAATTTTAGATCATCCTATACAGTTTAAATCTTGGTGTTCCCCTTTTATGTTGTTCCTGTGACTTTATGTTAGTAATGTCTAGATATAAATGGCTTACAGGGAGGATTTGAAGATGTCTTTCCTTGTAGGTCACTAAAGCTAAAGGTCATTTGTATGTAAATGTTTTTTGTGGAGTAAAAACGAATACAAATTTTTTGAAATAGAACTTCCCTTATCTTTGTTCTATAAGATATACCTTTGCATAGCCTATTCATCCAGCAAACCTGCAGGTACATTTGTTCTGTGCAAGTTAACCAACTGTTGTGAGAACGGGGTGAAAAAAAAAAGTTCTTCTTTTTGAATGTTCTTCAATAGGTTCATTCATAAAAAACAGCGTGAATGGGGAAAATACCGCATTATGGGCACTAAATGGAGCTTTAGGATCATAGGAAGTAAATAAATATCCGTAGGAGATTCAATTCAAGAGAACGTTGGAGACAGTGAGCACATAAATGTAACCATTGATACTACAGGGATAGCAATGGCATACATTTACATGTTCATTCTCTCAAGAGTCACTTGAATTGTAACATTGTGGGGGTTATTCAGGATACAGCTGTAGCTTCGGCTGACCCTTCGGCTCTCTTCGGCCACCTCTGCCCTTTGGTTCAGTTGTACCGAAGGGCTGCTGTACGGGCTATGGACAATTGCATGTACAACAGCTGAAGGCGGTCAAGTGGCTCAGCTGAGCCAATGGCACATGCTTTGGCTCGGCTTTTTAACTTTTTTATACGCTTTTTTTTTACAAAGGTTTAACCGCTTCGCCTCTGGAGCAATTGTTTTTTCATTTCGGCTCAAATGTTTTTAGCCAGACAATTGCATAAAGTGACATTAAAGGATAATTTTTCTTTCCCTCCCCCCCCCCAATGTTAATGTTAGCACTTACCTTAAATGATGTCTCTTAATCCGATCTTCTTCTTCTTTCCAGATGTTTTCTTCTGTCCCTCCAGCGGTGCGGCGGCTCTCCGATCCATCGCTGACTCCTCTGTCCCTGCAGGCACTTCCGATCCAGCGGTGTCTGCATGCGGGTGCACGGGTCCATAGACTTACCTTGCGTCTCTGACTTCCTATGTATCTACTGGAGAGGAAATGAAGGGAAATCATTCTAATGGGTAAAAAAAACAAAATCTTCCCATGAACCCTTCCCTTCTCTATCCAAAATGAAAAAAAAAAGTTTTGTTTTAGATCTACTTTAAGAAGCTATTATTTTCACTGATATCTCCGTATTCAATGGCATGTTTTTGGCCTGTATTGTTCCTATATGTTATACGCTAAACTTTCCAGCAGTGATCTATATCTGCAATCATGGTGTCTTGCCACTAGATGGCGGCAGTGCTCACGGATTGAATGTACTAGCACTCAGAGAACTACCGGTAACAGCGCCGATTGTTTTAACCCTTTCGCTGCCAAGCCCTCCGGAACATTTTTCAAATCAGCTGGCCGCGCCATTTTTGAATTTTCTGCAATTTTTTCCTATTGATTTGATTTTCAACTGCTGCGTTGCTAGCGTTTGTAAAAGACCCCCCAAACCATATATTTTCTGAAAGCGCAGGCCCGGTAGAATAAAAAGATGGTGATACTAAATTTGTAGGCCCTGCGATAATTACTTATATAGTAGAGGTGTTTCTGATAATACAATCAAAGCTTACATGAAAAAAAATCCCTTTTATGTAGTGAGTGCCGCCTTCCATCCATCCATCACTTCCAACAACTTCCTGGATTCTCAGTGTGCTTTGTGTCTCTTTCCCCGCTGCTTGATGTGATGCAATCTCCATTTTCAAAGACTGCATATCCCATCATGCATTGCTTCCAGCAAGCAATGATCATGTTACATTGTTCAGGCTCTGAGTTGTAGTTCGGAAGACAGATTCTGTGACACAAGGAAGTTCATATTCAGGGCCGGTGCACACCTGGACAACACCTCACCGCGCGGCATCGTCAGGAGTCGCCAAGGTGTGAACCGAACGCGATGGGGGTGCCGTTATTTTCTAATGGCACCTCAGTCGCGCCGGGCGGATCACGCGTTTTCCCGCCCGTGCTTCCGAACACTAAAACATGTACCTTTTTTCTTCGATTGCCGCACGGATGTCACCCCCATTTGAAATCAATGGGGCCGCGTGGCAATCGCTGCCTGCATTGTGCAGGAACGTGCGAATCCGTGCAGAACCGTGCGAATTAGTCCTCGAAGTTCTGAAGCGAACTTCGAGGACTATTTATCAATGTTTTCACCTAAGATACACACAACTTTCACCTCTTCACCCATTTTCCTAATGGACTCTTATGAATGTGACACCAAGCTATGTGATGGAATAAAGTCTTCATAAGATATCTCTGATATACAAGCCGACCTGGATGACTGAGCGAATATGTTGCAAATTAGGTTTGCTGTAAAGTGTGCAGTCAATGTAATAGAAATACTGTATATCTGGGGGAGCCAATGATGGTGAAAGATCGGGGAGTTCCGATAGATCACAGACTGAGCAAAGTAATCTAGCCGAGGGATACATAGAGCGAGCAAGGCACTGAGGGGGGAGGAAAGAGAGAGAAAGGGACAGAGAGAGAAAGGGGCGAGAGAGGGAGAAAGAGAGAGAGGGGAGAGGGAGGGGGAAAGGGAGTGGGGGAGAGATGAGAGAGGGGAGAGAGAGAGAGAGGGGAGGGGGGAGAAAAAGAGGGGGAGAGAGAAAGAGAAAAAGGGGGGATAAAGAAGGGGGAGAAATAGAGGGGGGGAGAGAGAGAGAGGGAGTGGGAGAAAGAGAGAGGAGAGAGGGGGAATTTGACATTATCTCCCTCTGTACAAGACAATAGTAAGATGTTGAATATTCAACTCATGTTGAAAATTCGGTTCAGTCTTGGTCATCACCATAGCCTGAGAGTTCACACAGCCCACCATAGACCCTGCACAGCCCACCATAGACCCCGCACAGCCACCTGGGAGTCTGCACAGCCCACCATAGACCCTGCACAGCCACCTGAGAGCTCACACAGCCCACCACAGAACGTGCACAGCCACCTGAGAGTCAATACATCCCACCATAGACCCCGCACAGTTAACCATAGACCCCACAGCCTGAGACCCTGCACAGCCACCTGAGATTCTCTGCTGAATACATCACCCCAAAGCAGCAAAGGGTATGTAGCTTCATAATATCCTTCATTGATGTATAATGCATTGCTGAGATTTGCAGTCCCTCTACAGCTTGGAGTCAGTGGCAGAACTATCAGGGGGGCAGCATTTGCAGCTGGGCCCTGGCACTTCACAACTGTCCTAAGATCATTAGTCTGTATTGTTTTAGAAAAAAATGTCATATGACACACAAAAAAAGGTATCGGTAATTGGTATCAGTGAGTACTTGAGGAACAGTATCGGTACTGGTACTCAGTCTGGAAAAAATGGTATTGGAGCATCCCTGTTATAAATATAATACATCCTCATTTCCAAGACAAACTCCAAAAAGAAGGGGCTTAGTCTCTGCTTATTAGAAAGTGGGCGGAGAGATGCAAATCATTCTTTTTAGCCATCTGCCATCCCAACATTTCCCTTGAGATTGATAACACAACTATCCAACCCTCCCCCCATGCCAAGGTCCTAGATGTCATCCTTGACTCGGATCTCACCTTTCCTCCCCACATCTAATCACTATCCAAATCCTGCCGCCTTCACCTTAGTAACTTCTCCAAAATACGCCACTTCCTCACCAATGAAACCTCAAATTTACTCATCCACACTTGTTAGCACTCATGACTATTGCAACTCCCTCCTCATTGGCCGACCTCTAAACAGGCTCCTCCCCCCTTCAGTTTATCATGAATGCTGCAGCCAGACTCATCCACCTAACCAACCACTCAGTGTCTGCAACCCCCCTCTGCCAATCCCTGCACTTGCTTCCAATAGCTGAAAGGATAAAATTCAAAATATTAACAACCACTTACAAAGCGGTCCACAACTCTGCCCCCGGCTATATCTCAAACCTTGTCTCAAAGTATTACCCTAATCGTCCCCTACACTCTTCCAACGACCTCCTGCTTTCCAGCTCCATCGTCAACTCCTCCCATGCTTGCCTCCAGGACTTCTCTAGAGTCTCTCCCATCCTATGGAACTCTTTACCCCAACCTGTCTGTCTATCTCCCACACTGACTGCCTTTAGGTGATCCCTCAAGACTCATCTCTTCAGGGAAGCCTATCCCACCTCAACCTAACCACTGAACAATCACGTTCTCAAACAATTCATCCCCACACAGCTACCTCCTCATGAATCACTTGTCCCTCCCTTTTAGATTGTAATCCTTCAGGGGCAGGTCCCTCCGTAGCCATCTTGTCTTGAATTATATTGCGATTGTAATGTCTTCCTTATATTGCAAAGCGCTGCGCAAACTGGTGGCGCTATATAAATCCTGTATAATAATAATAGTAATAATAAAAATCTGTGCATCCACAACCACTGGTGTTTAGCACAGATATATAACACATATTAGCCATCATCAGTGCAAGATATGACTTTGCTGGCTCTATGATGTAAGGCAGGGGTAGTCAAACTCCGGGCCCTCCAGTTGTGGTGCAACTACAAACCCCATTAGGCATTGCAAGACTGACAGCCAGGCATGACTCCCATAGGCAGAGGCATGGTGAAATCTGTAGTTGCACCACAACTGGAAGGCTCTAGTTTGCTTACCCCTGATGTAGGACTTGTGAGCTCTTAAAAAAAATGGCAATTGTTTATGGTTCACAGTGCTTCAGCAATCTAAATGTCATCCGGCAAGGGTTTACATCTGCTTTCAGAAAACTCCTACTCCAGTTAACATACCGTACGATCACGCCGCATTTAAAAACCTGCCAGCTCCAGTTTGTTAATCGCTTCAATAATCCTGCCTATTAAACAGCAATTCTTCCTCTTCCATCCTTATTATCACCGTCTATGTAACTGCAACCTGCTACATATCCTGTGAATGATTAACAGCCCCCGTCTCCCCAACACAGCGTGTTGGGAAATATTCCCATTCGCGGAGCGGTTACAGTTGGGTTTCTGTTGACTTTCGCGGCCGTAGCACATTGTGGAGTCTAATTAGCACTCGTGAAGTACCGTATGTAGACGAGGCTGAAGTGCAGCTCATTCTCATAGAGGAGCTTGTTTGGGATTTAAGTACCTTATGCAATGGTTCTAAAAAATACAAAAGTAAAAGAAAAACTTCAAAAGAAGGGAAGCTAAGACGAGGAGCAGTCACATTTTAAAGAGCATAAGCTGCTGCTGCAGAGAGAAGAGAGAGGCTGCCACGTGAATTTCAGTACAAGAGTACAAGTAGCCTTCTAAAAGCTCCTTATCTTTGGTTGCCATGCCAATGACGTACAAACCGGTGAATGACGTCGCCGGGGATTCTGTGTTTTATAAACAGAAGTTGAGTTCCCTTGGTGAGGATTCTACATCCACAGGAGAACACGGCAATGTTATCAAGCACAGCACACATCTCCGTCAAAGGCGCTCTGGAGGCAATGCTGAAGCACAAGGTACTTAAGATGAACAGGTCGCCAAGCCACACGGTCAACAAGAAGAAGAACATCTTTGACATTGTGGTCACACCGGACCGCATCCCAAAGTTTATGATTCCTTCGTTGGAAGTAGATCACGTTTTCCTGCATGTTGATCCCATGGAACGGACTCTGGAAATGAAAAGGGAGCTGCAAAGGGCTCGGCGAGAAGTCTCCATCTCTCCTAGAGCCAAGAGAAGTTACTCGGAATCCAGCGTCAAGAAAGCAAATTTGCTCAGAGGAAGAAACTTTCACAGAAAGACATCCGAGCTGTCTTCGGGAGAGCTGGAGAAGGTGGCCGACCATTCGGACCCACCAACCAGAGCTGCCTTGTCTTTGCTCCATCTTCCCAAAATCACCACACCTTACGGGTTCCTCGCGCTAGGGGAGAGCCCCAATATCAGAAGGAAGGAATCGCTTTACTTCGACCTGGAGGTCTTCGAAGCACCACCAGCGTTGGCGAAGAGAAAAAACAGCGTTTTTGCCACAAGGAAATCCATCAGCTTTCTACAGAACCAGCAAGTCCAAAAAGACCATCCAAAATCACCCAATACACCTACCAGATCCAAATCCTTGGAGGCCCTGTGTTTCGGCCCATCCAGTTCACCGTATTTGACGACGAGCCAAGCCGAATGTTGCTCTGCAAAGTGTGAGAAGAAACTGTTTAGCTTTTTGAGGAGGAAGCAGCCGCCTGGCGTAAAATGTACGACCTGCGGAAGGGAAAGAAGAGAGAAAGGGCAAGTGACAGTTGGACGGACCCAAAGCAGCCCCATAGCCTGATAGACTGGTATGGTTGCAGGACTTCTCTTGGGGCAAGAGGCAGAACACTGTTGCACATGCAAAGCACTTTTCTTGCTATTCCAAAAGACTTTAGGCTACATTCACATCATGGTGTTTTGGCAACGTGCGGCATGTTTGCATGCGTTCATGCACTTTTGTGTGCTGCATTTGCTGCTTGTCCCCATTGAGTTCAATGGGTCTTAAACACGTGACAAACACGGCAAAAAAAGCTCATGTAGCAAATTTAGCTACAAATGTTCCACGTTTTTGACTTGCGCGTTTGTGCACCTTTTAACGTGAAGTAAAAACGTGCATCTTCCTGGCCGCGTTAGGTTGTCATTACAGAATAATTGCAACGCAAGCGCCCTTCGCGTTTTGCTGTGTTTTCGTCAAAGTGTGTCAAATGTGCGTGTTTGGTGTGCAGGTGTGTATGCAGCCTTAGACCTTGTCGTGCGTTCAGGACTCCATTGAACTCAATGGGGACACACAGCAAATGCAGCACACAAAGGTGCGCAAACGTGACGCATGTTCTCAGATCGCCATGATGTGAATGCGGCCTTAGAGAGTGACTTATGATTAATAAAGCTAGAATACTGAAATTTTGTTTTTTAAAAGGCAGGGAGTTATTATTATTGTTCTTATTATTATTATTGTTATTATTATTATTTATTTATTATTATTATTGTTATTGTTTTTATTATTATTATTATTGCTATTATTATTATTATTGCTATTATTATTATTATTCATTGTTATTGTTTTTATTATTATTGCTATTATTATTATTATTATTATTATTGCTATTATTATTAATAATTGTTATTTTTATTATTTGAAGTGGATGTAAACCATAACTGAACAATATTCAGTTCACCACAGCAGTGTGTATTATAAACAATTGCTTTTTTTAATAAAATGCTAATTATCACCTTACTTCATCTCAGTGCTGTTGATTTCATAACATAATTTTTAAGTAATTATTAAGTAAATGTTACTTGTTAAGCTTTTTTATGATATTCTTTTTTTCATGGAGAGGAGAGGGAGGAGAAAGAAATGATAGCATAGGATCAAGATAAAGATAGCAAGAAATGAAATAATGGAGAGGAGATAAGGATGAGAACGAACCGAGGAGCGAGTCAAAATAAAAGATATAATAAGGTGATAAGTACCATAGACGAAGGTATTATCTAGTGATAGGAGGTAGATAAAGTAGATAAATAGAACAGTTTCACAAAGTTTGTTCAGCTGTCTTTAATTGAATATAAAGATATTGAGAACAGCGCACAGCCGACACTATAAGATTCAGTGCAAACAAAGGAAAAATTAGGTTTAAAAACTGAAATATTAACACAAATAATAATATTTTAAAAATAAAAGTTATGTGTTATATCTGGAGGATTGGATGTGTGGGTATA
>NW_017307663.1:66650-68285 GCF_000935625.1 Nanorana parkeri | reverse complement strand
TGGAGCATACATGAGTAGAATTACCTATATATGTATGGGCAGAATAGCATGTATGGGCAGAATTATAGAGCAGGGATAGGTGAAAGCTTCTTTTGGGTTTTTATTACTGGACGTGACCCCATTATGCCTCACCGAACAATCTTCCAAACAGGACATTGAAATAACTCTGGAAGAAGATCCGAGTCTTCTCCATTCAAATAAGTCACCTCCGCCCAGAAAATACAGTTTTGGTAAAATCTGCAGCTTGAGAAATTTAAATCTACTATATGGTATGTCAATGTGCTCTGTATCAATCCACAGCTTCAGGCAAAGGTTAAACAAAGTCATGTTAGTTATGTATGGAGTGATATCAAACAAAATTAAAGGGTCAGTCCATTCAAAAATTTTGTTTTAGTAATAGGTGGAACATGGTGGGTCATCCTCTGGCTTCTTATACAAATGCACTACCAGTGAGATCTCTCTGCTATAATTACCAGCTCTGTTCCTCTTCACCTTGGGTTTTGGGTATTCCCTCCCACCTCTGTGTGTTCCAGCCAAATGTCCTGGATTTGCCAGTCAGTGAAGTGTGCGCCCTTTACATTGGTGGTCAGTGTAAATGTTCCTGTTACATTGGTGGTCAGTGCAAAGGTCCCTGTTACATTGGTGGTCAGTGCAAAGGTCCCTGTTACATTGGTGGTCAGTGCAAAGGCCCCTGTTACATTGGTGGTCAGTGTAAATAACCACTTTACATTGGCAGTCAGTGTAAATGTCCCCGTTACATTGGAGGTCAGTGCAAAGGTCTCCGTTAAACTGGTGTTCAGTGCAAATGTCCCTTTACATTAGTGGTCAGTGCAGAGGTCCCCGTTACATTGGTGGTAGTGGCGTAACAACCGGGGGGCGCCGGCCGTAAAACTGCACTTTTGGCTAAATACCGAAAGTGCCATTTTCCTGCCGTTTTGTCGGCGCAGCCGTAATTTCTTTCCTCCCCGCTGGGCTCTGCTCTTTGTCCCAGCAGGGAGGAGAGAAAGTGACAGCCAGCCGAGCGATGCGGGAGGAGACTGCCGTGATCGGCCGGTGTCTCTCCTTCCACATCGCTCAGCCGCCTATCACAGTCCGGCAGAGCGGTGTGGGGGCGGAGACAGCCCACGCTGTCACAGGAGGCTGGGCTTTCCTTCCTACACCGCTCGCTCAGCCTCCTGTGACAGCGTGTGTCTGTGTCAGAGAGGAGAGCAGGCTACATACACTCCGTGATCAGTGATCGCTGAGTGTTTGTAAATAATTGAGGATGTGGTATGGTTACTGTATCCTCAATTATGAATGAATGGGAAGTGATCTACATCCCCTCCTGTTCATTCATAATTGTGGTTATAGTAAACATACTATGTTCTCAATGAACAGGAACACTCAGTATATAGGATTCCTGTTCATTGATAACAGGGACACAGAAAAAGAGATTGAGGACTCTGCATTCTCAATCTCTTTTTCTATTTTAGACCCCTAATATTTCCCCAAACCCCCTAAAAGTAAAGTAAAAAAGAAAAATATTT
The DNA here is from genome assembly GCF_000935625.1 of Nanorana parkeri. Taxonomy (NCBI): domain Eukaryota; kingdom Metazoa; phylum Chordata; class Amphibia; order Anura; family Dicroglossidae; genus Nanorana; species Nanorana parkeri. The sequence goes on along the minus strand of NW_017307663.1, from coordinate 66,759 downwards.
AATAAAAAAATAAATATTAAAAGAAAATTTTAAAAATTTAAAAGTTTATAAAAAAATAAATACAAAGGAAATATTAAAAAATTTTTTAAAAATGTGAAAAAATTAAAAT
>NW_017307663.1:37614-66255 GCF_000935625.1 Nanorana parkeri | reverse complement strand
GGGCAAAAAAAATTCTGCCCCGGGCACCCATAACTCTGGTTACGCCACTGATTGGTGGTCAGTGTAAATGTCCCCCAGCAGCTGATTGATTGGAGCAATGGGAAGCAAAGAAGAGGTGAGTTTGTTTGCTGGGGAGGAAGATGAAACGTGAACTTGTTGCTTTGGCCTGCAGGTTCACTTTAAGCACTGCAACCAGGATCCAGAGAGCACATACAGTGTCACTGGCAGTGTACTCCCTGAAGGCTATGCTAGGTGACTTCCTCTCTGTCTGCTTCCAGCAATGAGTATACAGATAGAGAGTTCTGAATTGCCTAAAATTTTCTCGATCTGCCTGCTTATTTTAAGTCAGTGACTTACATTTTATAGCCAGAGGGTTCATCATAACAGCCAGGAAGATTTAGTAATGTGTGACTTTAACAAATCAACCCAATTTCATCTGAGCACTAGGCTGGTTTGGATGCCAATCTAGTCTTCCGAGCTGCTATACTATGTATATAAGAAGACAAAGGACAGGGGAAGCGCCAACAACCAAAAAGTAAAAATAGAACTAGTGTGGACACCAGTATTCATTAATTCGTCCAGTACCAACGCCTCCTCTCCTGAGTCCCACCTCAATCCGACTTGAATCTTCCTAAGGGATCCACCAGCATCTTCTACCACATTGGTTTCAGCTCTACTCCTCCACCGCCGATGACATCACTTCACTCCTAACCTCTTGGCGAGTCTCTACATTGTTACATCATTTCCCACACATTGCCCAAGGTTCATTTGTATCAATTTCTCTCCCCTCTCAACTCGGTTCACACCAACTCCATCCGTAAGGCACCATCAACAACTACTGACAAGTTTTGGCGGAAGTTTCCAGCCCAAGCTTTTTCTCCTCACGGCCTACTGGTGTCAGCACTAGTTCTATTTTTACTTTTTGGTTGTTGGCGCTTCCCCTGTCCTTTGTCTTCTTATTTACACACATCGGAATTCCGGGTCCGTACGAACCAGAAGCTGCACACCTAACTTTAAAGGAGAACTATGGGGTTAGGGCTTTTCCCCATAGTTCTCCTAAGGGTAACGGGAGGACACAAACTAGCGTCCTCCCGTCACCCTAAGCTCAGTATACCGCGAGCTACAGCTCGCGGTATACTAGAGAAATGTGAAAATGAAGGAGAAATGGGACCATCAGAAAAAAGGGTTAAAGCCATTATGGAAAACCCCCTTTTCAAACAATTTGCCAACAATTGTCCACTATTGAGACAACAACTATTATAACACGTTCTCGTCTGGCTTCATGAGAGCTGTACAATCCCAGAGGATTGGGTGTTTAATATGCATGGAAACAGGAGGAGGCAATCAGCAAACATTGTTGTAAACCATGTCAATGGAGAAGGATTACATGGCAAAGGATAACAACCGGGAATTGAATTGGGCTTTTATGTTGCAGCTGCAGTTACTTTGTAACGCACAGACAGATGTGTCAGCAGCCAAGTGTCGGATTAGCACCAGGAACATAACACATGGAACTACACTGATAACGTCCTTCCATAAGGGCTACATTGTGCGAGCTGGCTGGGAAGATGAGCAAACCAATGGACATACCCAACATATACTGCAGATAGATGAATATAACAAAGGAAGCACTCGAACAAAAACAAAAAAAAGAGTTTATGAAAGAAAAAGTATTGCATTATATTTGTTTCTTAAAGTGTATTAAACCCAAAAATAAAAATTTAATATGGCATATACAGTATAATAATTATATTTGAAGGGTACTTGTGGCTTCCAACACTATTTATTAACTGGCAAATAGGTCAAAGCTCCAAATACAATCCATAATTCCTTTTATTAATTGAAAGCCAAAATCCAGTACATCAACGCAACAAGACACACTATTATGTTTCGCCCATCCAAGTCTTAGTCATAGCTATCACTAAGGCTTGAATAGCTGAAACGTGTTGCGTTTATGAAGGGGAGTGGGGACAGGGAAGGCAAAATATAAAAAAGATTAAACTTCAGTATATCTGTAAAAAATAAGGCAAGGTAACTGGACTTGCTGTATTTTTCTTGAAGACGTTTCACTGGTCATCCGACTGGCTTTCTCAATTCAGAATGACTTGTACAAAAAATTATCTGGGAATAAATATGGTGAATGTTGCTCCAATCCACATAATCTGTTAGTCACAATAATCTGTTATTTGCATAATTGGAGTCTAGGAGGTGTTCATAACCTGCCCAGAGAGAGGTGTTAAAACAACATTGTATGTGGCAGACAATAGCTGTCTCACCCCTCCCCCCCACCTCTATTCAAACTTGGCTTCTCCATTTTTACATAAATGGCCTCTTTCACACCTCTTTTGAACCAGTCCTCCTCCCTGTCTAGGATGTGTACTTGACTGTCTTCAGAGGAGTGACCTATTTCCTTTAGGTGTAGGTACGCTGCAGAATCCTGACCAGAGGGTTTGGCTCTTCTGTGCTGTGCCGTACGCTGGTGTAGCTGCTGTTTTGTTTCACCGACATACAATTCTGAGCACTCCTCACTGCACTGTACTGCATACACAATGTTGTTCATCTTGTGTTTTGGCATTGGGTCTTTTGAGTGAACCAGTTGTTGCCTCAGTGTGTTGCTGGGTTTAAAGGAGAACTATGGGGTTAAGGCTTTTCCCCATAGTTCTCCTTAGGGTAACGGGAGGACACAAACTAGCGTCCTCCCGTCACCCTAGGCTCAGTATACCGTGAGCTGCAGCTCGCAGTATACTGAGACGCCGCAGTATACCGCGAGCTACTGCTCGCGGTATACTGAGATGCCGCAGCTGAAGCGGATCCCGACAATTGTGCCGGGATCCGCCCAGCTGCGTTACTGACAGCTGGCTCTGCCTATCTAGAGGCAGAGCCAGCTGTACCCGCCCCCTCCTCCGTCTGATCCGCCAGTCAGCGCTGGCGGATCGGAGTGGGGAGAGGGGAATCCAGCCCCTCCCCTGTCACGGCAGATAGCCGTGACAGGATCGAGAGGTGAGCGAACGCCGGTATGTGTTCGCTCACCTCCCGATCTACTGAGCCGACCCGTGACATTCTCATTGTCACAGGTCGGCTAGAACTATGAGGTGAGTGAAAAGCACTCACCTCATAGTTCTCCTCTAAAGCAGACGGGGATGTGATGTTTTTTAAAAGCCCTTCTGAGTTTCTTGAAAGTCAGAGTCCAAAACACAAGATGAACAACATTGTGTATGCAGTCCAGTGCAGTAAGGAGTGCTCAGAATTGTATGTCGGTGAAACAAAACAGCAGCTACACCAGCGTATGGCACAGCATAGAAGAGCCAAACCCTCTGGTCAGGATTCAGCAGTATAACTACATCTAAAGGAAAAAGGTTGCATCCTAGACAGCGAGGAGGACTGGTTCAAAAGAGGAGTGAAAGAGGCCATGTATGTAAAAATGGAGAAGCCAAGTTGCCTTGACCTATTTTTTACAGATATACCATGACCTGGATGAATGAGAACCTTCACAAACATTAAACTTCAGGTTTTAAATCCACCTTAAAGTGACATTAAAGTCAAAAGCTCTTACTGTCAGCTGTCCCTCCAGCGCTGATGCGGGTCTCCGATCCAGCGCTGACTCCTCTGTCCTCCTCTCATGTCCCCCGGTGTCTGTGCGGGTGCACACTGTTCCATAGACTTACCTTGTGTCTTTCCTCATCGTCTCCCGGCTGAACATCTGAAGTGCGCATGCGCCCGCCCCAAGATCCTTTGCGACCACCAGAGACTCTTCAGATGTTTGGACGGGAGCGCGCGGCGAAGACACAGGTAAGTTTAAACCTGTTTCAAAAGGTTTTTTTTTTTAAGTTTTTGCATATGGCTAATGCTTGCTAGCAGTAGATATATGCAAAAACACGTGAGGGTTTAATAACCCTTTAACCTCACCTTCAATGAATTTTGATAAATTAAAATAATTTTGCCAAAATCTCCAGCTTTTCGATCAGTTTTGCTCACTTTCATCTCCCGCTACCGGTTGCTCTCCACATCGCACTTGGTGCCTAAATACCAATGAGTACGGCGTGTGTACACGATCCAAACACGAACAGGAAGTCATTTGACCTTCTTCGGTAAACACTGCACATTGCATCGTTTTTCTGTCCTCTATTTCCTTGTTTTCGGGAGAAGAAACATCAGCAAATATTTTTGTTCATCTTAATTGGTAATGAGATTTTGAAAGAACAAGAACGGCAAATATATATCGATGGCGAGCGAGCTGTTGAGTGTTTTTTTCATGGCTTGAACGCTAATGAAAATAAAACATGAGTCACCACTTTGGCTCCGAGCGCCGGGCTCCGTTACCTCAATATGTTGTGAACATTATTGGTTGTTATGCCAAGTAAAATATATATATTTCTTTCATATAAACAAATCTCTGCGTTATTATCTGCGGAGAGCTCAGCGCCTGCTAACAGATTAATGCAAGTCCACCACTGGAAGCATTTGTCTGTTCTAGGTACGTTCGGCCAAATTGTTATTCCGAGATAATGTAAAAGTACAAGTAAAAGTGGCGGACGGCTCGACATGGAATTCTTAATTCTGTAACAAGATTAGTGCATGAGAAACAAACATTGTACCGCGCCCTTAGATACACTGCGAATATATTATCCTAGGGCATTCCACGCTATTACACCCCGACTGCTCAACTAACCGCACCAGCAAGAAGGGGGACAGGTTATTGGATTACATTGGACTTTTTTTTTTTTTATAGGAAAAACTAATATTTGAACAAATGCTGCTAATTATCAAAGTATTTGTAGTATTTTTTTACCCTTATTAATGTAGTATTAAAAGCTAGTTCAAACCAGCCCCAGTGCGTTCCGGCCCGATTCTGTGCCAGAACACACTGAATCGCATCCCGGCCAGCTCCCTGCGTTCTGGGGCGCAGCAGTGCAATGAAGTCAATAGCACCGCAGCCACACACCCCTGGACCCAGTGCGATAGCCCGTACCGGAAAGCGTGGCACAACAATGCCTGTGTTCTGGTACGGTGCGATCAGAAAAAATGCTGCATGCACTACCATGCCCCCTCCTGCCCCAGAACGCAGAGAGCTGGCCAGGATGCGATCCAGTGCGTTTTGGCACCGCATCGGGCCGGAACGCACTGGGGCTGGTGTGAATTAGCCCTAAACTCTCAAACATTTTTATTAATGAATCTAACTAGATTGTAGGCTCTCAGGAGCAGGGCCCCCCTACCTCTTGTACTGAAATTGTATTGTTTACTGCAATGTCTCCCTCAGTTTTGTAAAGCGCTGCGCAAACTGTTGGCGCTATATAAATCCTGTATAATAATAATACTAATCCAGATGAATCAAATACACATCGCCCAGCAAAGTATTTCTCTACATTTTTGCCCAAACACTTACAGTCATAAAGTTTCTGAACAGCTCCAACTCTCTCAGCTCTGCTTCCCTGAACTTCCTGGCCAGAACAAAAATCACAAGGGAGAGCATGGTCTCCTGCAGCCATCAGACGTGTAATTTTGCACCAGTTCTGGAAGTGGCAGGTGCTGTGTCTTCAAGGCAGCTATCCAGTCTTGGCTACCCTCTGCTTGCCGCCCGCCCTGACCTCCACCTGGAACCAACTACGCCCTTGTCTCCTGTCTTGTTTGAAGTTGATTCTGTTTATTGACCCAGACTGCCTTGACCACTGTAATATACTCACCTGCCCGTCGTCTAGTAATCGGTCCGGAGCTCCATCTCCTCGCCGATAATGTCACGCGGCTCCTCCTCCCTGTGCTGCTTAAGCTGCGAAATTCAATTGCACAGCCTACGTGCAAAGGAATGACCGCCGGCAATTGACTGCTGGAGCTGAACCTCTCCCAACAGTAGTTTTAACTGCTCTCCACCCTGAAAACTACCTCCATTACTTGAAGCTGTAGCTGCCTTGCAGTACTGTGTTTCCACACCAGACAGACACTCATTAAGCTGAAGAAGCTGCAACCTCACCTGGCTGTTAACCCTTACTTCACTCTGTCTCTAGCAAGATACACTGACTACGCTGCTACCTCACCTGGCTGCTAACCCTTGCTTCTCCAACTCTACCAAGGTTTGATACAAAGCTGCTGCACCACCTGGCTGTTAACCCCTCGCTTCTCTCAACGCTGTCAAGGTACTGACACAAAGCTACATGGTTGTTATCCCTTGCTTTCCTCAACTCTACCAAGTACGCTGATCAAGCTCATTACACCTGGCTATTAACCCTATTCACGCCGTAGCAAGTTATTCTGACTTGTAGGAGTCTCTTCAATCTTGTCTACATCCTACTTACAAAATTGCTCTCTGACTAGGGTTGTATCCAGAAGGCTTCCAAGGACTTCCTACATAACTACTAAACTGCATGTATTTATTATTTTTGCCATTGACTATTGTTGTTTTATGAAAATCTTGAGAAGTGAAGTAACTTCCTCAAGACTTCAACAATCTTGCTCTATAGAGTTTGCCACCTGTCCAGGACTCGCCCAGACAGTTTTGAGTCCTGTATGTGCTGTGGCCATCTGAAACCAAAGATGTCACGATGCCAGGTGGAAAGGGGCAAGAATGGGGTCCTGGTTCCAATATGAGTGCATGGAGGAGGCACAGGACACGGAGGGATGCTGGGACTCGGGGAGCAAGGAGGTGTCTACAACACAGGGTGCGGAGAAGTCTTGAAGGGAGCAGGGGTTCTGCTTCAGGCACATGTGTTGCTCGATATCTCTCCTCGCTCTCTCCTGGCTGTCTTTCTTCTCTCTTTCTACTGGCTGCCTCTTCTCACTCTGATTCCTGGTTGTTTCTCTCCACTCTCTTTCCTGGTTGTCTCTCATCGCTCTCTCCTGGCTGTCCCTCCTTGCTCTCTCCCCTGGCTCTCTCTCCTTGCTCTCTCTCCTTGCTCTCTCCTCTGGCTCTCTCCTCTGGCTCTCTCCTCTGGCTCTCTCCCCTGGCTTTCTCCCCTGGCTCTCTCTCCTTGCTCTCTCTCCTTGCTCTCTCCTCTGGCTCTCTCTCCTTGCTCTCTCTCCTTGCTCTCTCCTCTGGCTCTCTCTCCTTGCTCTCTCCTCTGGCTCTCTCTCCTTGCTCTCTCCTCTGGCTTTCTCCTCTGGCTTTCTCCTCTGGCTCTCTCCTCTGGCTTTCTCCTCTGGCTCTCTCCTCTGGCTCTCTCCTTGCCCTCTCCCCTTGCTCTCTCCCCTGGCTCTCTCTCCTTGCTCTCTCCTCTGGCTCTCTCTCCTTGCTCTCTCCTCTGGCTCTCTCTCTTTGCTCTCTCCCCTTGCTCTCTCTCTCCTTGCTCTCTCCCCTTGCTCTCTCTCTCCTCTGGCTGTCTCTCCTTGCTCTCTCCTCTGGCTCTCTCTCTTTGCTCTCTCCCCTTGCTCTCTCTCTCCTTGCTCTCTCCCCTGGTTGTCTCTCCTCACTCTCTCTCGTGACTGTCTCTCTCCACTCTCTTTCTTGGTTGTCTCTCATCGCTCTCTCCTGGCTCTCTCCTCGCTCTCTCCTAGTTGTCTCTCCTCACTCTCTCTCCTTGCTCTCTCGTCTGGCTCTCTCTCCTTGCTCTCTCGTCTGGCTCTCTCTCCTTGCTCTCTCGTCTGGCTCTCTCTCCTTGCTCTCTCGTCTGGCTCTCTCTCCTTGCTCTCTCGTCTGGCTCTCTCTCCTTGCTCTCTCGTCTGGCTCTCTCTCCTTGCTCTCTCGTCTGGCTCTCTCTCCTTGCTCTCTCGTCTGGCTCTCTCTCCTTGCTCTCTCGTCTGGCTCTCTCTCCTTGCTCTCTCGTCTGGCTCTCTCTCCTTGCTCTCTCGTCTGGCTCTCTCTCCTTGCTCTCTCGTCTGGCTCTCTCTCCTTGCTCTCTCGTCTGGCTCTCTCTCCTTGCTCTCTCGTCTGGCTCTCTCTCCTTGCTCTCTCGTCTGGCTCTCTCTCCTCACTCTCTCCCCTGGCTCTCTCTTCTCACTCTCTCTCGTGACTGTCTCTCTCCACTCTCTTTCCTGGCTGTCTCTCCTCGCTTTCTCTCCTGGCTGTCTCTCCTCGCTTTCTCTCCTGGCTGTCTCTCCTCATTTTCTCTCCTGGCTGTCTCTCCTCGCTCTCTCCTAGTTGTCTCTCCTCACTCTCTCCCCTGGCTCTCTCTCCTTGCTCTCTCTCGTCTGGCTCTCTCTCCTTGCTCTCTCTCGTCTGGCTCTCTCTCCTTGCTCTCTCCCCTGGCTCTCTCTCCTCACTCTCTCCCCTGGCTCTCTCCTCACTCTCTCCCCTGGCTCTCTCTCCTTGCTCTCTCCCCTGGCTCTCTCTCCTCACTCTCTCTCGTGACTGTCTCTCTCCACTCTCTTTCCTGGTTGTCTCTCATCGCTCTCTCCTCGCTTTCTCTCCTCGTTCTCCCCTAGTTGTCTCTCCTCACTCTCTCCCCTTGCTCTCTCTCGTCTGGCTCTCTCTCCTTGCTCTCTCCCCTGGCTCTCTCTCCTTCCTCTCTCCTCACTCTCTCCCCTAGCTGTCTCTGCTCTCTCTCTCCTGGCTGTCTGTTCTTTTCTCTTCTCGCGCTCTCTCTCTCTCCCGGCTGTCTCTCCTCGCTCCCCCGCAGCCTCTTTCTTCTCGGGCTCCAGAGGTCTAAGGGCCGCTGACATCATCACACCTAATGCAGGTCTATTGACTTGTATTAGACATGAGGACATCGTGGGACATTCCACAGTGGAGGGGGGGGGGGAGAGGTGAGCGATGTTATCTGCTTTATTTATTGGCGTTCAGTTTGCGCTAAACTAGTCGTGGCCAAGAATGACTGCTCCGAAAAACAAAACAAAAATATAGACGGCTCAAAATTCAAATCTAACTACAACACACATAACTTCTCCTTTAAAGCAAATAAAATGGAATATCAGCGGCGGGGTCCACTCAATCAGCGCAGCCACGCCCCCCCCACCCCCCCTAACTGAAGCTTGTTGGGATTTGTAGTTGCGGTATGTAAAGCGCTGTGTAGCTGGAGGGCCGGAGTTGCCCACCCTCGGCTGTAGACAAATACTGCAGCAACAATGTCCATAGCGAGCTCAGTGTGGTTTTTTTGTACACCGGCTCCACCGCGAAGCTTTCACCGTCTTTCTCGCATTGTTTAGCGGGTAATGTAATCCTATCATTCCGCTGCAAAGCAAATTTGCCTTCGCTAACCGCTTTCTGGTTTATTGTTGAATGAAAGGCCAAGATAAACAAGATACACAAAGTGGCCTAATTATTTTACAGCCAGTAATTGCTCGGATATTAAACAGAGCGTGGGCCCGGGCTACCGCGATGTCTGCTATTGTGTGTATCCATGGTGCCAGGCTTCCGGACGCGGAATGCCGAACGTAGCGTGTAGAATTTTTGGTGTTGGTGGCAAAGAAAGTAAGTACTCCCTGCAGTGCCGTCCGTCCGTTTTTTTACTACGGGCGGACGGCAAGAGGTTAATGTCGGGGGGATGAATATTAGGGAATAGCTTCTGTTTTGACGGTGAGTTCCACCTGAACCCAAAGAATGGGCAAATGTTTTGGCCAGTTAGCCCATCTGCCCACTGAACCTCCTGTCGGTGTCCTAGCAACCAATCACGGTGCACAGCGTCAGGCAGGCACACCAAAACAACCCATAACGCTATGGGTCAACTAGCGACCTAGCCACCAATGATGCTTTGCAGGCCCACTTTGGTTATTATGGTGCACCCGCCTGTGTCCTACCAACCAATGGCACTGTGTGGCCCAGCTGCTAGTGTCATAGCAACTAACAACTCTCTGAGGCCCCACATTGGTTATTATGGTGCATCCACCCATGTCCTAACAACCAATGACACTGTGTACCCCAGCTGCTGGTGTCATAGCAACCAATGACTCTGTGCTGGCCTACATTGGTTATTATGGTGCACCATCCTGTGTCCCACCAACCAATGGCATTGTGCGGCCCAGCTCCTAGTGTCATAGCAATCAACGACTTTCTGAGGGCCCACATTGGTTATTATGGTGCACCTGCCTGTGTCCTACCAATCAATGGCACTGTGTGACCCAGCTGCTAGTGTCATAGCGACGAATGACTCTCTGAGGGCCCACACTGGTTATTACGGTGCACCCTCCTGTGCCCTATCAACCAATGACACTCTGCGTCCCAGCTACTAGTGGCAAAGCAACTGTGACTCTGTGCGGGCCAACATTGGTTACTATGGTGCACTCGCCCATGTCCTAGCAACCAGGGACACTGTGCGGCTCAGCTGCTAGCGTCATAGCAACCATTGACTCTGTGTGGGATGCACAGCATCATTGGTTGCTAAGACACTGGCAGCCCCACAGCGTCATTGGTTGTTATGGGGGCACCCGTCTGTGTCCTAACAACCAGTCTCCTATTTCTCACAGCTGGATTATCTGAGATTATCTGGTCTTCTCCACACCATGACCATTTAGCTGTGTTTTTCTGCATAACACCACACATGTATGGTATGAACAAGGCACATAGAAGACAAGTGCTCACACCATACATGTGAGCTGCTCAACTTCAGGCAAACAGACAAATACACAGATGAATTACATATACGTGAACTGGTTTATCTGCCAAAGGCTTTATATTTCTGTCCATCCAGTTCCGGGATTTATATAGTTTCTGCTACACAGCTTTATCCCTTACCCCGGTCTGTGACCTAACACTCAAAGGAAAAGCAGAAGACTGATGAGATCATCATTATGCTCTTTTCTCCTATCAGCATGATCTTTCTTAGCACATGAGCACTTCAGCATAAATGGTTGGCTTTGGTTGGACCTGAACTCGAAAAGTACATATTAGCTTTCTTATAGGGAGTGTGGGTTTCACTGCTTGCTGGTACCAGGTCCTGCTCCTCAGGATTTAGTTACTTCTGATTGATATTTAATAGCGCCGACCATTTACACAGAGCTTTAGATACAGTACATTTACATCAGTCCCTGCCCTTGAGGAGCTTACAATCTAGGGTCCTTATTGCACACACATACAGGGCCAATTTAGACCGGAGTCAATAAACCTTTCAGCATGTCTTTGCCGTGTGGGAGGGAACCGGAGTACCTATGCAAGCACAGGGGAACATGCAAACTCCTTGAAGACAGAGTCCTGCCCGGGATTTGAATCAAAGACCCATAGTGCTGCAAGGCAGAAGTGCTAACCACTACGCCACCATGCTGCCCAGGACCGCTCTGCCAAGGGATGGGCAAGGATAGGAAGACTCCAGAGTTAGGTCAGGCTCAAACAGGGATTCATGCAGGTGATACTCACAAAATGGTCAGGCAGTCCAGGTTGGCAATAGTCGGTAAGCAAAGCAAAAGACTAGAGCGTAGCTAGGTCCAGGTGGAGGTCAGGGCAGGCGGCAATAAGAGCGTGGTCAGGTGGTACAGGTCAGCAAACAGGAACAACTTCAGACAAGACAGTGGACAAGAGCGTAGTCGGGTGCAGGCAGAGGTCAGGGCAGGCGGCAAGCGGAGGGTGGTTATAACGCACAGGCAAGTATTTGTAATGAATTGTATCTCAGCTACGGATCAATGAACCAGCTTGATTATTTATTAACAGTGTATTGTTATGTAACACTATTTTCTAATACAGGAAGATAAGTGGAATGTTCATATAACTGAAATGGTGGGCAACATGCATTGCGGAGAGAGCCTACAGTCTAGAAGAAACCCACGCAAGCACAGGGAGAACATGCAGACGCCATGCAGATAGTGCCTTGCCTGGGATCTGAACAGTGGACCCCCAGCGGGGTAACCGCTTCCGCCTCACAGGGACAAGAAATAAACAAGGAATATAATGAAGGATACAACGAGAGGCGACAATCATAGCATGATAAGAATGTTCTCCTGTTTTTTCACATTGCACCTCTCGAAACCTTTTACATTTTTTGGCAGCCTTCCCTCCTGTGTACCATTTCATGAACAGCATTTCTACAGAGCCGGGTCTAAATGACCGCGTGACGCACGTTTTTGTGTTTGTCCTTCCCGGCCAGCGGCGAGCATGCTGGCAACAAAAGCCGAGTTGTCATGGTAAAGAGAGCGGCTTTTCATTTTACAACTAAGCAACGCAGATGGATCCCGGCGGAGATGGAAAGCAAATAAAACAAACTCGTTTCCTGTTATTCGAAGTACGAAAAATAGTTTTACAATTTCCTAATAACCGTTTAGATGTTTGGAAAAGACTGAACGGGCAACAAATGGAAACAGCGAGCACCGTGACCAGCAATACCTGACCATTAAAGCAGAACTCCGGCTAAGAAGAGCAAGAGAAAAATGAACAGCCCCTTGAAAGATTAAGGGGGTTATTCATGAAGGATCCAGCCATAGCTTCAGCTAATCCTTCGGCTCTCTTCGGCCGCCGGAGCCATTCGTTTCAGTCGAACCGAATGGCTGCTGTATGCAGGGGCGTCCCGAGGCTGGGAGACACCCGGAGCGGTAACCGAGTGTCACCCCGCCGAGACGTCACTGCGCATGATACCAATATACAGTCACCCGGCGGGATAAGATATGCCGCCGGGTCCCCTCCTCTCTCCTGATACTGTCGGGTGTTTCAGAGGGGGGTGACACCAAAATGACTGTGAGTCATTTTGGTGTCACCCCTCCAGTGGTGTCACCCGGGTCCGGGCCGCACCCCCCCTGTGTGATGCCGAAGGCATATGCTTTGGCCCCACTGAGCCAAAATGACACCCGAAGCGGGGAGAACAGCCGGCCGTAAGCCCTGCAAATGACAGCTGGGCGGAGCCAGCCGTGATCTCACGGCTGGCGCCGCCCAGTTGCAATGACAGATCAGCATCACCAAATGACCTGGGGACTCTGCTCTGTCATTAAACAACAGCAAATGGCTGTGACGTCACGGCGGGCTCCGCCCAGTTGTTATTCTTTGGCCGGGACCTGCTAGAAGACTAATAGGAAACAGTTGGGCGGAGCTACCTGTCACTGCTAGCTCCGCCCAATTGTTTTTTTTTCTTTTTAAAACAAATTGTTTTCTTTTTTAAACTTAATATTTATTTAAATTTTTATAAATACTTTTTCAACTTTAAAAAAAACAAAACTATTTTTATTGATTTTCTATTCTGCTCGGTACCACAGAGGTATCGGCTATTCACTCAGTATCGTTTGGCCCCTATGAGAATAAATATTGGATCAGCTGAGTCGAAGTCCCTCTGGCAGCCGATGTACGGTTGAAATCAGCCGTACCGAGCTGGAGCGAATAGCCGAATGTAGTCGCCTTCGGCAGCTTTGTGAATAACCCCCTAAAAAAACCTGTTGCAATATTCTCCTTTGATCCAGAGATTTCCCCCGCAGTACTTTTTTCTGTTACGAGATGTCCTCCTTCTGAGGGTCAGCATCATTAAACACACTTCCTTTGAGCCCACGTCATCCTGGAACCCTCCCCCTGCCTGTGATTGGACAGTAAAAAAAAAAGGCAGCACACTGATGAGCTCATCTCTGCTCTCTCCTCCTATCAGCATGCACCTTGTTAGCACATGAACTGATTGGCTTCTTGTACTGTTTCTTCCTCTCACACTCCAGCCCTGCTGTACGGGGACTGCAAGAGGCTGATACCAGGTCACATTTAGGCACTTGTATTTAAAAAAAACCATGCAATTAATAATGAATTGCCATCCCCCCTTTATGGGAAGCTGCATTGGGTGAACATTACTGGCAGGTTGAACAGATAATTGTGGGAAAACGGAGTCTCTGTGCTTCTCTAAGCAATGCAGGCAGATCATGGCTGGTGGGAGGGGCTTGTCCATATCTTCCAAGAAACATCACAGCACCCCCCGACTCAGTACTCCAATGAACAGCCCTCAGCCCTGATGCAAGCAGTAGGTGGCTTTTAGGAGGAGTCAAGAATGGGGGAGTGATCAGTACTGTGGGGGAGATCTGCACTGGGGGGAGATATGTATTTTTTTTTGATCTGTGCTGGGGGGAGATCTGTACTGGGGGGAGATCTGTACTGGGGAGTGATCTGTACTGGGGGGGGATCTGTGCTGGGGGGAGTGATCTGTACTGAGGAGAGCTTTTTTGTGGGATGTTCTGTATGGCAGAGTGATCTGTACTGGGGGGGGATCTGTGCTGGGGGGAGTGATCTGTACTGAGGAGAGCTTTTTTGTGGGATGTTCTGTATGGCAGAGTGATCTGTACTGGGGGGGGATCTGTGCTGGGGGGAGTGATCTGTACTGAGGAGAGCTTTTTTGTGGGATGTTCTGTATGGCAGAGTGATCTGTACTGGGGGGGGATCTGTGCTGGGGGGAGTGATCTGTACTGAGGAGAGCTTTTTTGTGGGATGTTCTGTATGGCAGAGTGATCTGTACTGGGGGGAGAGCTTTACTGTGGGGGAAAATTTTACTGGTGGAAGTTCTGTACTGGCGGGAGAGCTTTACTGCTTGCATTAGGGCTGAGGGCTCTTGAGAAAAGTACTGACCAGGATGCTGGGATGTTTTCAAGAAGCTATGTACAGCACCCTGCCATCAGCTCTGATCTGCCTGCGTTGTATAGGGAAGCACAGAGACCCAGTGATGACATCAGAGAGTCAAAAATAAGGTATGAAATGAAAACAGGGGACAGCAAAATATAGGCCAAAAAAACCTCCATCTTTAAAATAATTGTTCCCAGCTCACAGCTATTACATCTCATTGTGAATCAGATCAAATAGTGCCCATTATGTATAAGATTCTCAGTATCATGAACATGGCTGACATATGATCCCCGTGTTCTTTTCTCCGCAGGTGAATGTATGGTCTATCTTTTATATCATCTCTTAAACAAGCTTCTAATTGTTCTTCGGGGCAGAAACTCTGACCGGCATTAAAAGGGACGTCCACGGTGGTTAAGAGAAGTCTAATGGATGAGCTGCCTTCCAGAAATTGCTCTTCCCTGCCTACGCGTTTCACTCCCACGCGGCAAATTAGCCGAACAAAGAAAAGGGGAAAAAGAGGAAAGAAAATGACCTGAAACATTTCCTGCGTCTGCCTCAGTCCCCGAATCCATTACCAGGAGAAAACAAAAACAGCTTTATTGATTTACTTCTAACGCTACAAGAAGACCTGCGTGTGTTTTTATTAAGGGGGTTATGCACAAAGCTGCCGAAGGCGGCCGAGTGAATAACCCAGACGAAGTGAAGTGAGCCAAACGCTGTTCGGCTATTCACTTCAGGCTTGTACGGCTGATTTCACCCGTACATCGGCTGGATTCGGCTGCACTTCGGTCAGTCGAACATGCTCTGCATGTTAGGGTGAGCCGAAGTGCAGAAGGACTTGGACTCAGCCGATCCAACATCTGGATCGGCTGAGCCGAAGCTCCGGCAGCTCACTCGCTGCCGTTCGTCCCTATTCACAGTGAGTGAAAAGCGGAATGCCGCCGAGCTGCATTCGGCTCGGCTATTCTGCTCGGCACCTCCGTGGTACCAAGCAGAATAGAAAAGAAGTGAAACGAATGAAAGAAAAAAAAAGTTAAAAATTATTTTAATAATGATAAAAAATAGGAAAGTTAAAAAATATATATTAAAGAAAAGAAAAACAATTGGGCAGAGCTAGCAGTCACCGCTAGCTCCGCCTAAAGAAAAACATTGGCCGGCACCTGCCAGAGTCTTCTAGCAGGTCCTGGCCAATGAATTACAACTGGGCGGAGCGGGCCATGATGTCACTGAAGGCTCCACCCAGTTGTTGCTTTTTAGCATGTCAATTTTTATTAAGTATCAGATAATACAAATAAGTGCAATCATCGGCAGGTAACATGCATCAGGCACTAGTGCGCAGACTGCACCTGTAGCAATTATCAAAGCACATCAAATGGAACACAAGATAAACTCCACCCAGTTTTTATTGTTTAATGACAGATCAGCGTCCCCAGGTCATTTTGGAACGCTGATCTGTCATTAAAACTGGGCGGAGCCAGTCATGAGATCACGGCTGGCTCCGTCCAGCTGTCATTTGCATGGAGATCGGTCGGTTTTGGCTGACCTTTCTCCACGCTTCGGGTGTCACTACGGCTCAGCAGGGCCGAAGCATATGCTTTCAGCTCAGCTGAGCCACTCGGCTGCTGTACGGGCTATAGTGAATATTGATTAACCTGGACAGTGCGGGTTTAGAAGGCTGTGCCCGGGTTAGATAGCACCAGAAACCCGGACACAACATGTCAGGCAGACAGGGGCATCCAATATACAGAAATGTTTGTTTCCTCTGGGGGAGCCATTTTGGCGGTTAATGCTGAGGGAGGGAGCATGGAGCCAGCTTCCCGGCCAATCAGGAAGCCGGGCAATGTGTAATGACTCGCAGCCCAGCTTCCTGATTGTTCAGGGAGCTGGCCAATCTGGAAGCCAGGCGCCGTGTAATGAGGAGGTGCCCGGTTTTTTGATTGGCCGGGAAGCCGGCTGCATGCTCCCTTGTCACATTGGCCAATCAGGAAGCTGGGCACCTCGTCATTACACGGGCCAGGCTTCCTGATTGGCCAGAAAGCCAGCTCCATGCTTTCTCGTCACCTAGTGACGGGAAGCATGGGGACAGCTTCCCTGCTAATCAGGAAGCCAGGTGGCGAGTCATTACACGCCGCCTGGCTTCCTTAATGGGACTTCCAGTATCGGCATTCGGTATCAGAGAGCACAGAAAACAAATATCGATACTCGTACTCGATACCGAAATACTGTATCGGTGCATCCCTACTTTACACTCAAAAATCAGATTCTACCAATGCATCCCTCTATGTATGATGATTAATAATAACATAGACGTGTCAGGTGATTGTGAAATACTTACACTTGCAGAACATTCACTTCCTGCTTTGAAAGGGCAAAATGACTTCAGTTTGCCAAAACAATGCACACTGGGATTGCCTTGTCATCAGCAGAGCATTGCTGGGAAATCTCCTCTGTAATCTCACAAGGCCTCAGGGAAAGGCTTTTTCCTCCCCTGAGATGATGTGCATGGTCACATGTCCTAGTCACATGTCTAGTCACATGTGCCAGAAATCAAGGAAGTGAAAGAAGATCTAGTAATCTACCCTTAGTAAACATGGCCGCTGTCAGAGTACTGGGGAAGAAAAGAGAAACAACGTATGCAAAGAATACAAAGCCGGCAATTATCTAGAAGTATGTGATTGTAAATTGTCATTACTAAACATTTCTAAAGGTGTGTTTGTTGTTATTTTAAATATATGGGTAAAGGTCCGCTTTAATTAACTTTTTGGAATTTTGAAAAGCCTGTGTAAAGTTAAAGCAATAGTGAAGAAAAACAATTCTGGGTTTAACCAATCATTATTTGGCATATACATTCTTAAAAGGTCCTCCATTTCTGAGGGCATGGCAGGAGGTGTGTCCATTGTCTCATACATTGTGCTGGACGGTGTCCCTCTTCCTCATCAAAGACTGTCGGGAGGTATACATACACCAATAGAATTTTGTTCAGGGATTTTCATTTTGTAACATGTGTTTTATTTGCTCATGGTTTGTGAGGTATAAGTGACGTTCCTTTTCGACCACAGTTGTGAGAAAATTCAGGAGCAGGATCTATTTTTTTTTTTCACTTTAAAAAGCAACTCTGCTTTTGCTGAGAAAAAACTAAATCAATCCTCTGGGTGATCTGTGTGCAGTGCAAAGATGTTACCACACTTCGTTGCTGTTTCCTACCTGTTTCCGCAGCGTGTCCTTTCCAGACTGATCCCTGAGGGCAGGTTCACACCACATCCAGATCATCTCCAGACCAGATTGTTTCCGGACCCAAAATGCATCCTAATGTATACCTATGCTATTTCTGGCCTCTGTTCACACCAGCGCAGTCTGTTCCAGACCAGAAAAATACTGCTTGTCTCATTTTGTCTGGTCTGCAATGCACTGGAACCGCGTGCAGGTTCACACCATTTTCAATGGTGTGAACCTGCCCTAAGGGCCCATTCACATCATGTCCGGATCATCTCCAGACCAGATAATTTCCGGACCCAAAATGCATCCTTATGTATCCCTATGCTATTTCTGGCCTCTGTTCACACCAGTGCAGTCCATTCCAGACCAGACCAGACCGATACTGCTTGCCCTATTTTGTCTGGTCTGGAATGCACTGGAACGCTCAAAAACACATACGAAACACACTGGAATGCACCTGTAAGACCATTTTAAGCAAACAAAAAACAAATTCCAAACGCGGCAAAATCGCGTAAAAAATGCCGCAAAAACGCAATGCACTGCATTCCAGATCTGGTCCAGTAAATGGTGTGAACCTGCCCTGAATGGGAGGATCGAGTTTATTATAACCAGCTGGTGGACTTCCTGTAATGAGGAGAGGAGCATGCAGTGTCGGCATCCCTTTAGTAGCAATCAACCCTTAAGGAGTATCTGACCAAAAATGCCATTTGCCATACATGAATGCCTAACATTTTCTAATCCCTCTCCACTCAACAAGTTTTAGCTTCAGTTGCACTTTAATGAGTGGACGTCTTTTGGCTTCCAGAGTCTCACAATAGATAACCTAGCTGATATTAAGGCATGAATGAAAAAAGGTTCAAGCTTTAGGTTGGGTTCACACCTAGGCATACCGAACATGCGCGTTTCGTGCCGCGTGTTTTTACCGCGTTTTGCAGTAAAAAAAGCGCGACAAACGCGCGTTTCCGAGGGCTATCCGGCTGCATCCTAATGGATACGCGCGGCAAATACGCCCCAAAGAATCTCCTGTACTTCTTTGGGCGTGGGGCGTTTTGCAGCGCGTTCCTACGTGCTTTAAAACACCCAGGTGGGAACCATGCCCATAGGCAATCATTGGTTTTCACATGTTGAGCGTTTTATAGCGCGTAGGAACGCGCTGTAAAACGCCCAGGTGTGAACCAGGCCTTAAAGTCAATGGCAACTCCCGTGAGTGCCAGTGCTGGATCTGTAGTGCTCAGGACATAGGTAACAGAGGTGATCCAATGGAAAAATTGGAGAATTTTTCCACAGTTCCTCCAAATGTGACACTGGGGAAGGGAAAGATTGCAGCAAGCCTTTGGGGGTATAATAACACCACATATCCCTCTGCCTGATTCTCAGCTCTGTCCGGCCTCCTCAGAATAAAAAAAGACTGCTGGGCAGGGGTGTCCCGAGGCCGGGTGTCACCCGGAGCGGTTACCGGGTGACACCTCGCCGTGACGTCACTGCGCATCGCAATCTTATTGATACCTGCCGGGGTCCATCACCAATAAGGTATGCCACCGCGTCCCCTCCTCTCTCCCAAAATTTTCGGGCGCTCGGTCCATGACCAAGTGCCTGACTTTCCAGAGGGGTGTGACACCAAAATGACTGTCAGTCATTTTGGTGCCACCCCTCCAATGGTGTCACCCCCCGCACCCTCCTTGTGACGCCACTGCTGCTGGGGTTTAGCTGGGAACACACAGCATGCTCCCTGTACATAATCTGGCCAAAGCAGGTAATATACAGAAATGAACCTTACGCAATAAACAGTGTTAGGAGCAATTGCATTTGAAGTTACAGTTATCAGTACTGTAACGGCCATTCATTCCTCGCCTTCCTGCAGTCAGTACACAATGGATGCTGATTGGTTGTCAAAGCTTGAGGAATACTTATTTCCTATGCTCCTCAGCTGCATCTAGTGGTCATAATTCGGTATTTTCCGAATGGTATATTCGACCTGAAAAGTTAGGGCAAATGGCTCTACAAATTGTTCAAAGAGATCTCAAAGTAAAAATAACAAATAATGATTAAATATAATAAAAAGGTAAATAAACTACCCGAAAACACACACACACACACCCTCTGAATAAAGGGGAAAATATGTTTTTCTTTTCCAAGTGAGTGAAATTGAGAGTTTCCACATTACACTTTACCAGCAGCAAAAATCAGTAACAACGGGATCATCACAACGGTATTTCAGAGGGAGCTCGCCCCTACCACTAGATCAGATCCACCCCTTACTACCTGCATTACCCCACAACAAACTGAGACCACAAAATGTGGGATTTAATGGCCATGACACCTCTTTATTACAAAATCCAGTCCAATAAAAAAACAATAATTTCCAGTAAATAACGAGAAGGATGGGTTGATGGTCCTTGATGGCACCATTGTATCTTCAGGCCAAATTCTTACTCTGTAGACCTCTTTGGGGATGATTACAGAAACCTACCACAGAATACCCATTTCATATACAGGCAGTCCCCGAGTTACATACACCCGACTTACATACGACTCCTACTTACTTATTGTACAGCAAAGGTAGTTGTAATGCTACCGTGCTCCACAACAACCCAAAATTTTCAAAATCCAATTGTCACGGACAGAAAGTGAATTGAAATCTTCTGAACCGGGGCACAGACAGCAAAATAAACTTTACAAGTATGCTATCCAAAACAATATAAAACATTTTTTTTGGCTGGAGTTACACTTAAAAAAATGTACCTGTTCCAACTTACATACAAATTCAACTTAAGAACAATCCTACAGTCCCTATCTTGTTCGTAACCCGGGGACTGCCTGTATTGATCATGAGTCTCAACAACTGGACCACACTGATATTGGACACCATACCTTAGATGGGTCCACACCAACTTTTAAACAAATAAAGCCTTCAAAGACCCTCAAACCCTGACCCTAGCTGCCATGACTGTCTAAAACAAAGAATAAATAAAGAGAGGACATAATATACAGGGTGGGAGGATGGGAAGTTCTGTGGTCACTGGTCAGCCTGAGAATGCCACTGTCCTGCTCCTCTGATGGCCTGATCTTCCCCAATACCCCATTCCCCAATCAGGTTAGAGGACCTTCTCTTATTGTCTACTCCTTTAACCCTCCAGCCACCTTCACACCTGCCTATGTGGCCCCTAAACCTATGTCCTTCATCCTATTTGCTCCGGGCCCTTCTGTTTTGCAGTTAACTCAAACTGCTTATCCCTAACCAATGGTCCCTGCCAGGTGACCGGAGGTCTGTTAAGGGGAAAGAGCGCTTACCTGGAGAAGCTAATAGATCATCCGTAGATCATCCGTAGAGTGGATTCTCATCACTAATTGCTTTAAGGGCAGAGCACACAGATGACTCGTCTCCTCTTCTATATTACAGACAGCTGCAGATTGTTTCTTCATACTTTAGACAATTATTCTACTCATGTCCTTTCTCCATAAGTGAAGCTGACTTTTCACTAAAAGAGAATCATTCATTTACTAGGAAAAAAAGACTAATGGCTTCTAATGATGTTTCCTTTCCAGGAACTTTTCAGGTCAGAAAAATACCTACAAGGTCACAAGATCATGCAAGTACTTTTTAAAGTGAAAAGACACAGGGGGAAATATATAGAGATTCTCCAGATACAGTGGTACCTCGGTTCACAAACTTAATTCGTTCCACGATTTTGGTTGTGAACTAATTGGTCGTGAACCGAATCAAACTTCGATCAGACCGCGATCTCAACTAGAGGAAGTCACGACCATGTGTCAGAGCAGGGAAGATGGCTGCGGTTGTGTTCGTCACCCGATGCGGAGTTCGCGAACGGAAGCAACATTTTGCCGAACTTCCTTTTCGCAAACCGAATTGTTCGCGAACAGAAGCGTTCGTGAACCAAGGTACCGCTGTATTGTCTATTTGTTATATTTAAAGAAGATCTATGAGGTGAGTGATTTCTACTCATCCTTATAGTTAGAGCCGACATGTGACAGAGAAGCTGTCACAGGTCAGCTCTATTGATCAGGAAGTGAGCGAACACATACCGCCGCTCGCTCACTTTCCGATCATCTCCCTGCAGTGAGCGGTGACTGTCAGTCACAGCTCCCCGCAGGGATTCCTCTTTCCGATCCCCCAGCGCTGAGTGGATGAATGAGTGGGGGAAGGGGCGGGCACAGCTGGCTCTGCCTCTAGATAGGCAGAGCCCGCTGTCACTCACGCAGCTGGGTAGATCTCAAAAGTATTGTTGGCATCCGTCCCGGCTGCGGCACTCTCAGTATATAGAAGGCAATAGCTTGCTATATCCTGAGCTTAGGATCATGGGAGGAGGTTATTATATGTCCTCCCGTGACCCTAAAGAGAACTGTGGCATAAAAAGGATATCCCATAGTTCTCCTTTAATAGCTCTATCTATCTATCTATCTATCTATCTATCTATCTATCTATCTATCTATCTATCATGCCCCTTACACTGGTGATCACGAAAGAATGCCCCATACGTTGGTGGTCAGAGAAGAATTTTCTTTCTTTTTTTCTTTCTCTCTCTCCCAGACCAAAACCGAATTCTGTGAGGACGGAGTGCAGCAGATGCTGTGGCTGTACTCGGTGCCCCAGCTTGGTGAGACATCTAGGTAGGAGGTAGGGGCTGGACTCTTTGTCTAAACCTGAATTTGTCTTTTTAAATATATAGATTATAAGTGTTATGGAGCACAATTGTTGGCTAATGTTGGTTCTCACCTCTTTTGAGATCAGTAAATTGCTAACATTCTTCATCAGATGTCTGAATGCATTACGCCTTGAATACTTGGAAGATATTAAAATACACAAGACACTTCCTGTGACATTGTCAGTGTACCCATTGCACTCCTTTCCGCTAAATCCTTGATGAATGGGTTGGGTGCATCAGTAGTCGACGGATGGCCACCGTCCAGGCAAAGTATAAAGAGTTATGGACACCGGCACTCCAAAGTAGAAAAACGTCTTTTATTGACGCATCATGCAACAATACACTTATTGCAACGTTTCGGGGTCACACAGGATCCCCTTCATCAGGCAGAACACTTGTTCTGCCTGATGAAGGGGATCCTGTGTGACCCCGAGACGTTGCAATAAGTGTATTGTTGCATGATGCGTCAATAAAAGACACTTGTTCTGCCTGATGAAGGGGATCCTGTGTGACCCCGAGACGTTGCAATAAGTGTATTGTTGCATGATGCGTCAATAAAAGACACTTGTTCTGCCTGATGAAGGGGATCCTGTGTGACCCCGAGACGTTGCAATAAGTGTATTGTTGCATGATGCGTCAATAAAAGACACTTGTTCTGCCTGATGAAGGGGATCCTGTGTGACCCCGAGACGTTGCAATAAGTGTATTGTTGCATGATGCATCAATAAAAGACGTTTTTCTACTTTGGAGTGCCGGTGTCCATAACTCTTTATACTTTGCCTGGACGGTGGCCATCCGTCGACTACTGATGACTTTATTCCCAATAAAAGACGTTTTTCTACTTTGGAGTGTCGGTGTCCATAACTATTTATACTTCCTGTGACATGACCCAGTTTATTTTTTTTTTTATGTGCGCCTCATTACTTCTTCTAAAAGAACACCAAAACAAGGACATTTCAAACACATTAGCATTTACAATTTTTGTACTTCTAGTTATTAAATCTTCATACTTTTTTTGCCGGCCTGCTGTGAATGTGAATGGGGAGCACACTCTGTAAGAACTGTGTATATTCATGAGAACATGGGGCTGATATGTGTACATTGGCAGCAATCGTTGAATTGCTAATCAAAGAAAATAATTCCAAAAGGTTACTTTTGCATAAAAAACAAAAAAAAAAACAAAGATGTTTCTACCAAGTTATCCCTCAGTCTGTCCGCTATAGCACAACCACCGCAGGAGATGCTGGAGACATTGGGCTCTCCAACCACCTCCATGATAACTGGACCCAGCAATACACCGACACGCCAATAGTGAATAATGGGCCTTATTATAGCAGCAATAAGCTCAGAAAATAAACAACTTTGGTCATACAGCGATATATACACTGCCTGGCCAATAAAAAAAGTCTCCACCTGGATTTGGCTAAGCAAAGGTCAGAGCCTTCTATTGTATAATAGGTTTAGGTTCAGCAACGTTATGTCACCAAAAATGAGGCCAGATGCCTACCTGAATATACTGAATGATCAGGTTTTTCCATCAGTGGATGTTTTTCTTCCCTGATGGCACATTGGGCATATTCCAAGATGACAATGCCAGGATTCATCGGGCTCAGATTGTGAAAGAGTGGTTCAGGGAGCATGAGACATCATTGTCACACATGGATTGGCCACCACACCAGACCTTAACCCCATTGACAATCTTTGGGATGTGCTGGAGAAGACTTTACACAGTGGTCCGAGTCTCCCATCATCAGTACAAGATCTTGGAATGCAAGTCTGGATGGAAATAAATGTTGTGACATTGCAAAAGCTTATCGAAATGATGCCACGGCCAATGCACGCTGTAATCAAAGCTAAAGGTGGTCCAAAAAAATTATATTGCAACTTTTTTTGGGCTAGGCACTGTAATTCAGTGATACGGTAAACTGAATTGGGTTGGTGTGCATTCTCTTTACCGCCAAAGAAAGCCTTGTCTGAAATGGTCTAGGTGGGTGGAGAATGACGCTGCAAATAGCAATATGACAATCAGTCCAAAGAAATGCCCCCGATATGTAGCAAGTGGAATAAGGCCAACTATTGGGGCCTAACTACACAGATTAGAACCTGAATTACCTCTGGCCAGTGGGTAAAACTGCCACAAAGTCTGGAGTGGTGGGGCCCTTTCTTCATGTGAAGGTATTTGTAATCCACAAGGGTAAGTATATCTTCGGAAAGTGTCCCGGAACAACTGACATTGAAGAAATCCTCTTTAGGGAAAGCTCCACCAAAGGTTGTTGTCCCCAAACAGGTATAAGCAAAGTTGTAGACACAAGAGGTTAGACAAAAAGCTACTCACCAATCCGACATCCGACAAATGTCCACCTGGATACCGTCTATCCTCTCATGGTCATTCTTCCAGACTAGATGAAGGTGGATGAGTGGTAGGCTAAAATGACATGGCTGAATGAGGGCAGGTGAGAGGTTTCTCTGGTTTGTTTCCTCTTAAGGTTCTTGTTCACCTCTGCCTGGCAGTCTCTGTGTTCCACAGCAGGATGTGGAACACAGTATCAGGGCTCCCTTGGGCACCTCTCCTGGCAGATCTAAGACCTCAATGTGGTTCCCTTGCAGATATGACTTTATAAATCTACCCCTGGTGCCCAATAAGTTCTCATTCTTCTCACATTCTTCCCCTCGCTGTCCATTCTTCTCACATTCTTCCCCTCGCTCTCCATTCTTCTCACATTCTTCCCCTCGCTGTCCATTCTTCTCACTTTCTTCCCCTCGCTCTCCATTCTTCTCACATTCTTCTCACATTCTTCTCACATTCTTCCCCTCGCTCTCTATTCTTCTTACATTCTTCCCCTCGCTGTCCATTCTTCTCACTTTCTTCCCCTCGCTCTCCATTCTTCTCACATTCTTCTCACATTCTTCTCACATTCTTCTCACATTCTTCTCACATTCTTCTCACATTCTTCTCACATTCTTCTCACATTCTTCTCACATTCTTCTCACATTCTTCTCACATTCTTCTCACATTCTTCTCACATTCTTCTCACATTCTTCTCACATTCTTCTCACATTCTTCTCACATTCTTCTCACATTCTTCTCACATTCTTCTCACATTCTTCTCACATTCTTCTCACATTCTTCTCACATTCTTCTCACATTCTTCTCACATTCTTCTCACATTCTTCTCACATTCTTCTCACATTCTTCTCACATTCTTCTCACATTCTTCTCACATTCTTCTCACATTCTTCTCACATTCTTCTCACATTCTTCTCACATTCTTCTCACATTCTTCTCACATTCTTCTCACATTCTTCTCACATTCTTCTCACATTCTTCTCACATTCTTCTCACATTCTTCTCACATTCTTCTCACATTCTTCTCACATTCTTCTCACATTCTTCTCACATTCTTCTCACATTCTTCTCACATTCTTCTCACATTCTTCTCACATTCTTCTCACATTCTTCTCACATTCTTCTCACATTCTTCTCACATTCTTCTCACATTCTTCTCACATTCTTCTCACATTCTTCTCACATTCTTCTCACATTCTTCTCACATTCTTCTCACATTCTTCTCACATTCTTCTCACATTCTTCTCACATTCTTCTCACATTCTTCTCACATTCTTCTCACATTCTTCTCACATTCTTCTCACATTCTTCTCACATTCTTCTCACATTCTTCTCACATTCTTCTCACATTCTTCTCACATTCTTCTCACATTCTTCTCACATTCTTCCCCTCGCTGTCCATTCTTCTCACATTCTTCTCCTCGCTCTCCATTCTTCCCACATTCTTACACTCGCTCTCCATTCTTCTCACTATCTTCCCCTCGCTCTCCATTCTTCTCACATTCTTCCCCTCGTCATGAGGAACGGGCTAAGATCCTCAGGAATGCTGCCAGAAGTTGGTGCCTGGCTATGCACGTTGTTTGCAGCAGATCATAAAGGGTGCTCTACTAAGTACTAAAGATGCTTGCCATGAAGGGGTTGAATCATTCTGAGACTGCAGAAGTCATTAAAAGTTGCATTTTCAGTTGAACTTGGGGAATCTACTTTTGCTTGAACTTGCCTTATTTGCTCCCTACAGAAGGATTAGCCTTTGTGAAGAAAGGAGAGTGGGTGGGGCTGAGTAGTTAAGCAAAAGACAACTGGGCAGGGCTGACACCACTCAGTCCAAAAAAATGCTGTGTTGTTAAGATTTAGAAGCCAAGTGCATTTCTGTAAGATCAGTAGGTAATTTTATTGTCTTTTCAGGGTCTTTAAAGGGATAAAACATGAAAAAAATGTGCATGTATTGCAGAGATGTACTGCATGTGTTGTTTTTTTTTGCCTTGACATGCACTCTATACAGTGAGACACGATGCCAAACATGCTGAAAAATAGTTCACATACATTATATTTATATATAAATACTATTCTTTCCCCCTTGTAATCCTTTGTTGCATCTCAGTGCTGCTGACTCTCAGCAGCCGCATTGCAGTAACTTCATGTAGCCCAGTCCCCAGTGATGGCTGCATGGCATTTCTTAGCTCCCTGATGGTCACAACAGTGGACCGTGCCTGTCTATAGGCTGTGCTCATAGCCTCCATCGGAAATCCATGTGACACGGTGACTAGTAGAGATGGGCTCGATGTTCTAGTCGAACGTGAGTTACACTTCAACATCGGCAGTTCGTGTGTTCGGCGTACACATTAACTGTTAGGACGTTGGGGGGGCTATGCGCCCACCGAGCGACCCCGCAAGGCACTGTTCCTTGTGAGCCCTGCTTGGCTAAAGCCTTGCACCTGACCACAGGTCAGGTGCAAGACTTTGCCCAATCAGGGCCCAGTATTCTATAAGAGCCATGATTGGGCAAAGTCATGATGACTTTGCCAATCATGGCTCACCTGTGACAACTGTAAACATTTGGGGCGGAGCTAGCCACATACGAGGCCACAAAAGCCCTGGAAAAGCACCTTGTCCCCGTGCCGATGTGGACAAGGGCCTCTTCCCCACAAGCTCTGGGGCGTTGGTCCCCACAAGCCCAAATGCGCCCCCACCCTTTGAATGAGTAAGGGGTACCCCTACCCATTCACAAGAGGGTTAAATTAAAGTTTTAAAAAAGCGGCCAGACTTTTGAAAAAGTCCTTTTAATTAAAAAAAAAAACAAAAGACATGTTTTTGACAAGTCTATCCAGGGTCCAGCGTTGTGCACAACGACGACGACTCGACGAAATAAAAAATAAAACAAGAAAAAATTATTACAAATTATAATAATTTTAAAAAAAGATGACCGCCAACCCATCCGCTCGTGATAACCTCCCACCACAGAATGGCATTCTGACAGATACCGGCAAAATATAAACAATTCGGCGGAACTAGCAGTGACATCATCGCTAGCTCTGCCCAACTGTTTACAATTGTCTGGAACCTTACAGGTGGTCAGGTGCATTGCTTTACCCAATCAGGGCTCTCACACAGCACTGTGCGGTGCGCAGTGCCAAACACATGAACTAGCGATGTTAGAGTTCAACTGTTGCTCGACTCGAACATCGAGTCCATCCCTAGAAGTAAAGTGTCCCTTAAAAACCCTACAAAGGCCAAATAAGTGGGGTATTAGATCACCCACAAGTACAACATACACAGGATGCTCCAAGTCTTTATCTGGGTGCACAATGTACCAGCATCCAAATGGGTCAATATACAGTACATGGCAAGGCATCCAGTGTGTCCCAGAGAGTGTCCCAGTTAAAACACAATTCATTATTGGGTGCAAAGTGGTAAAATCACTTTATACACATTATGTTAGTAGTTTATGAAAAAACAGCGGGACAGGGCTGAGATCTCTCAGTCTGCAAAAATGCTGAGTGTTGTCAGACCACAATAGAATTTTGGAGCTGAGCACAGGACAACAGGTATTTTTTGTACTTGCAGGGTCTTTAACCAATTGTGGGCATTGGGCGTGTTACACATGGCCAAACAAACATCATTGAAATGCACAGAGAGTGTGTAGTATGCCCTGTCCTTCTGCTCCACTTCCCCTCCTCTCCCTGTGCTTGCCAGCAATTCCCGGCTGTCAGTTTGACAGCCAGGAGTTGCTGTGTAAATACGGCAGCTATTACAACGGCTGCTGATACAATGTTTATAAACAGCGATCGAAGAAGGAGAGATACAAAGTAACATTGTTAGTTTTGTATTTACTCAGCATCATTCATCTGTAGATCAAAGGGGTGAGCTTCCATCTGCATATGATGTCAGTTAAAGCCACATGACAAGGTTAATAACTAAGCAGGAGTTGGGTTACATTGAGACGTGTATGATTACCTGAAGTACTATTTGTTTTTTTGAAGGCGCACTCAAAAAACAGATACTATGGGCACTTCCCTAAGTTACCACTATCTTCATCTTCCTGCACAATC
>NW_017307663.1:16594-37596 GCF_000935625.1 Nanorana parkeri | reverse complement strand
TTTAGTTACACTGTAAAAATTAATTCAGTTTATATCAATCAGTCACTATGACTGCTTGATAAATGTACTTTTTTAAATGTTTGGCTTTTTTTAGGCTGCTTCAAACTTAGGAACAGCTAATAATAACCTTAGAGACTGATCCTGACAGCATGTCAGATTCAGATCTCCGTAAGGCCCCATTCACACGGGAATCAGCCGCCGCGTACAGCTCCGTGCTGCGTGCACGGCCGTACCAAGCAGCTGCCGGGAAGGACAGGTGCTGCGTGTGATTAGTACGCAGCCTCCGTCCTTCTCTATGGGGCTACGCAGCCGTGTTTTATTGTATCTTTACTTTTTGTTATTTTATTTTTTACTTTTTTTATTTTATGGGGTAGAACATTGGAGGTGACAGGTTCTCTTTAGGTGACATTAGGGGTCTATTAGAAAAGCTATTCAAGTGCAGACAGCTGTAACAGCTGAGGAACCGGAAATGTGCTGCAATTAGTGTCTCGTCCAGCTCCAGTCAGCAGGGACAGGATCAGTGAATGGATCTTCACCGGGCTCTCTCACCTCTACTCGCTGATGCCCGTGATGTCAGCAAGAGGGGCAGTGAAACCCAGGAAATGCTTTTTACTAGACATGTGCACTGCCAAAAAATTTGTTCAGTTTCGTTTCGTTTTAAATTCGGATTTGTGTTATTTCGTTTTTCGGGATTCGGGTGTGAAAGTCAATTCGGATTCGGAATTCGGATCCGGACGAAATTCGTTAGCGGTAGTTCGTTCGAACGTTCGTTTCGTGTTCGTTTCTTATTCGCTTCGTTCATACGTTCGTTCGTTTCCAGCAAAGTTACATTTGAGGAGGAAAAATGGTTTTCTCCAACGAACGAAACGAAAACGAAACGAACGTTCAAACGAACTACCGCTACCGAATTTCGGAAACGGAAATTCGGATTCGTTTGCATTTGTTATATCTGTAATTTGGAATTCGGATACATCCGAATGTCCGAATTTCCGAAAATTCGTCCGAATTTCGATTCGGAACGAAACGAATCGCACATGTCTACTTTTTACTGGCCCATGAAAGCGATCTGGCAGCAGCTCAGTCACCAGAAATGTTTCCAGTGTAAAGCTGACCATTAGCCTAACATGGCTATGCAGAGTCCTGGCAGCTTTAGCCTGCTTAAAGGGGCTTGTTGCCAGCAACATACGGCATATGTCCTTGGCAGTGAAAGGGTTAATTGCACAATGAAGGGATAGGAAACATTGTGCCGGCAGGCTTTTGATTTAGAGCATTTGATTTTAACACATAGGGGTTGATTTACTAAAAGTAAATAGGCTGTTCACTTTACGAGGGATTTTGCACTTTGCAGGGGACGTTTCCCTTAGCTTGGTGAATGTGATGAAACTTCACTTTGCAAAGAATACCCAAATCATGTGCAAATAAAACTTTTATTATATAAAAAAAACAGTATTTCTGCTTGTATGTTTGGGTGATGGAAATCAGAGTTTCACCTCATTCCCCTGCAAAGTGCAAATTCCATTGCAAAGTGAAAATCCTCTTTGCCCCCAGTAATTGCACCCCATAGTCTAACATTTCCAGTCATTGACATTGCCTCCGCTGCAGTATACTTTGTCACCACTAGATGGCAGTGTGCTACCACTCTACCCTCCATATTCTGATTCTGCAGTAATTAGGATGTGCCTGATTTTTGCTCTCTGTGACTGATGATTAAGGTGACTTCTGCTCTGACGGCTCTTCAGGATGCTCTCGTTGCTACGGAAACTCACCCTATGATAACCAGATGTTCGACATGCCTGGTGCTTTGGATGGAAAATGATTATAATTTCTGAGTATCTGCCAGAAATTCAGTCACATAAACAAGTAATTGCTGATAGCTTAATGCGGACCTCACAGTAAAAATGCAAGGTCCTCTTACACTGCCCGGGCCCTCCTTCTCCCTTCACAAATCACCTACTGGTAGTTGATGTAAAATCTTGCTGCAAAGAAAAAAGTTACATTTATACTCACCTTGCCACCACCTTGGGCCCTTGGCGCCTAGGTGAAGATGAGGTTACACTCCTTGTGGCAAGACCATGGGGAATATAGAGCAGCTGCATTTTGGGAGAAGACGCTATTACATTTGACTTTTTGCAAGATTTCACCTACTGTGCATTGCCCAGGAATCCGCCTGGAAGCGACAGCACGCCCAGCAATGTGGAGGACCGGGGTAACGTATGTGAAAATCTAACTTTTTCTTTACAGGTACATTTTTGGAACTATTAACAGAGTACATGTTTGGCTGATGGAGGTGCATCCTCACCCCTCTCTGCATGGTCTCCTGTCAACATTAAGATCTGTTGGTGGTGATCTTCTGCTGCCCCTGCAGTCCTTGGGGGAGTCTGCAGACCTGGTCGCATGTTGTTGGTGCTGGAGATATAGATCATACACTGTTGTGTGCATATACCTTTGGACATCTGAGTGGATTTTTTGATCCATCCTTCTGCATACTAACTCAACTGCTACCTGAGCGGACCATCTTTCTGAGGTTTTTGATGGCATCACTGGTTGCTTTTTAGCCAAGTATCTGTGAAATATTACCCAAGATTGTAAGCCCTCAGGGGCAGGGCCCTCCTTACCATCATGCCTTGATTTGCATTGTAACTGTAATGTCTTTCTTATAATGTAAAGTGCTGCACAAACTGTTGGCGCTATATAAATCCTGTATAATAAATATAATAATAATAATTAATATTGTGTATTTTTAGTCAGCAGGGGGAGCCCTTGGCACCTTTTCACATGTGTACATATATCTCTTTACAACCTGTTGAGTAAAGCAAATTGGTTACAGACCTCAATAGCTCAAAGGGAAATGTTCATAGTTACATAGTATTTAAGGTGGAATAAAAACATGGGTCCTTCGAGTTCAACCTATGTGAGTGTGTAGTCACTTAGAGCACCCGTACCTATCCCTGTATGTTTTGTTCTCTGAGGAAGTTATCTGGAAAGGTTCTTAATTGAGTCTATACTCTCAGCTGGAGAGGGGAGTTCCACAATTTTATCACTCTAACAGCACAGAATCCCTTTCGTCCCTTGTGGCTGAACCTTTTTTTTCTCCAATTTCAGGTGGTGGCCTCTTGTCTTTTTTAGTGAGTTTGAAGTAAATAATTTATTACAGATTCTACCATTACCATTAAACAATGTGTACATTATAATCACATCCCCTTCTAAATGCCTCTTTCCAGAGTGCACAAGTTTACATTTTGCAATCTTTCATCATGGCTGAGGTCCTCCAGCTTCTTTATTAGCCTCGTTGCCCTTCCCTGGACTCTCCCCAGCTCCTGGACATCCTTTCTGTGGATCGGTGACCAAAACTGAACTGCATACTCAGGATAAGGCCAGAACCAGTGTTCTGTAGAGTGGCAAAAATAATGCTTTGTCTCTAGAGTAGCATTGCTCAAGCTTTTTTTTTATTCATGGTATCTTTAAAAAGTATGAAAGTTCTGGCGGCACCCCAGTCTAAAATATAAAAAACATTTTGGACAATTTTTTAAGGGACCGTAATATACAGGGGTACAAGTACTCCTAAGAATGAGATCCTATAGGTTGGACTTGATGGACTTGATGTCTTTATTCAACCTCAAATACTATGTAACTATAAATGTAAAAAACTAAAACATGTGGTCCCTCCACAATCCATACCAAACCCTAACGAGATATGGGTCTGGTATGGATTTTAAAGAGAAGGGACCCCCACATCAAAAACACAAAAAGTGGGATTCCCACTTTCACATCATAGTTTCAACTTTACAGTCCTCCTTTCGCATCAGAGTTTCCCTCTTTCACATCAGGAGCCATTTTCACATCAGAGGCATGACATGTGTGAAAATTTCGAGGCATTTCTGAGAAAGGCAGGAGGCACACCAAGGTGTCACGTCACCCTGGTTGAGAAAGGCTGCTTTAGGGTACATACCCATTTAATGCGTGATAGTAATCTACTAGCTTTATTTGCTGCAGCCTGGCATTGCATACTATTGCTAAGTCTGCATTCAACTATGACCCCCGAATCTTTTTCCACATCTGGTCTTTCCAGTGGAGCTCCCATTAATGAGTAGTCTGTATGTATATTTTTAACGCCAAGATGCATAACATTTTTCAGTATTAAACCTCCTCTCTCATGTAGTTGCCCACTCCCCAATGTTATCGATGTCTCCCTATGTCTAATGTCAAGTTAATTGCCTTGCAAATTTTCATATCCTCAACAAACTCATAACTCTGGCTATTCACACCTCCACCAATATCATTAATAAACAGGTTAAACCGTATCAGGCCTAGCACAGAACACTGGGGCACACCACTCTTGACATTAGACCAGTTTGAAAAAGATCCATTTATTGAGACTCTCTGGACATCCTGCAGCCTAATCTTTATCCATGGGCACACTATTTCATCAATCCCCATAGACTGCCCACTGTCTGGCCAAAAAAAAGTCACCACCTGGATTTAGCTAAGCAAATAGGTCAGAGTCTTCCTCTGATGCTGGGTCTAGGTTCAGCAAGGTTGTGTGGCCCAAAAATGAGTTGAGCTGCCTACCTGAATATACTGAATGATCAGGTTTTTCCATCAATGGATTTTCTCTACCTTGATGGCACATTAGGCATATTCTAAGATGACAATGCCAGGATTCATGGGGCTCAGATTGTGAAAGAGTGGTTCAGGGAGCATGATACATCATTGTCACACATGGATTGGTCACCACAGAGTCCAGACCTTAACCCCATTGAGAACCTTTGGGATGTGCTGGAGAAGACTTTACACAGAGGTCCGACTCTCCCATCATCACTACAAGATCTTGAAATGCAACTCTGGATGGAAATAAATATTGTGACATTGCATAAGCTTATCGAAATGACGCCACTGCGCATACATGCCGTATATCGAAGCTAAAGGTGGTCCAACAAAATACTAGAGTGTGTGACTTTATTTTTGGACAGCCAGTGTATATTAAGTGTTTATGCCATACTGTATTGAATACTTCTGCGAAATCTAGGTACGCTACATCCATTGGCTTTCCTCCATCCAGGTTGCCAGTCACCTCCTCATAGAACGTTAATAGGTTGGTATGACAAGAATGGCCTTTCATAAATCCATGCTGGTTGTCACTTATGATTCCATTACCACAGACAAAATCTTCTAAATAGTCCTTTATCATTCCCTCAAACAATTTGCATACAATTGATGTCAAACTCACTGGTCTATAGTTCATAGGTAGAGACCTTTCTTGGTACTACAGTTGCTTTATACCAATCAGTTGGTACCCTTCCAGCCAGTATGGAGTGCCTGAAAATTAGGAACAATGGTCTCGCTATAACGTGTCTGAGCTCTTTAAGTACCCTTGGGTGTCAGTTATCTGGTCCTGAGGATTTATTCACATTAAGTTTTTCTAGTCTTTGTTGAATCCTGACTTTCGTCAACCAATATGGCATATTACGGACAAATATTACTCACATTTCTGTTCATTAAACCTAACTTTTTCATGAGTATATACTGAGGAGAAGAATGCATTTAGTGCCTCTGCCTATTCCCTGTCATTTGTGATTAACCTCCCGTGCTCATTTTTTTATGGGACCTGCCTGTTCCAATTTTCATACGCAAGTAAATGACTCATCATAGTGACTCATCCCTTATTGGATGAATCAGTGCAAAGTTCCAGACAAGCAATGCATCCAAAGAGTCAGACACTGCTGTGTTGTTCCTTAGATGACCATAGTGCTCTAGGGATCCTTTTTAATGTATTCAATGTTTATTTGTACAACAAAGATTGCATAGTAAAAGAAGAACTTTGCTGTCAACATCATGAAGTAGAATCTGTGGTCATCCGGGGCACCCAACCGGAGACTCAGTGCTTGATCTGCTTGATTGTAATCCTGGGGCAATGCTTATTTCCTACACAAAAACGTTCACAGCAACAGACAACTGTCACATTCACCTTCAAGATCCACTCTCTAGCTTGAGGCTGTGGACACTTCTGGGTTTCGCCTTGAGCACTGGCACTGTGGCCAATCAGATGACAGCTCTACAGATCAGCGCCACAGCCATTCTTGAGACAGCTCTACTGATTGGTGCATCTTTACAATGCAAATTGACATATGGCTCGGCATTCAAGCAATGCATCACTACACTTTACACAAGCTCTCTTTCCTGCTGCAGTTAGGGCTTGAGTTTGGTAGAGGTGCTGGTTTGGGGTGCTGGGTGGTTTTGTGGGGTTTAATTTAGTGTGCAGGTACTGGTGGTTACCCCTCTCCGGCATTCCCATCGAGTTTACTAATGTCACTGGTTGCTCTCCTGCTCAGTTCCTGGCAACCAGTGACATCAGTGAGCTGGGCGGGACACCGGCCAGAGCGTCCCATGTTGCTAAGAGTGTTAGTTCTCTCCGGCATCCCACCCAGCTCACTGATCTTGATGGTTGCCAGGAGATCAGTGGGACACTGGCCAGAGCGTCCGACTCAGCACCTGGCAACCAGTGGCATCAGTGAACTGGGCAGGACGCTGGCAACAGCGTCCCAAATTGCTAAGAGCACTTAGCAACCTGGGACACTCTGCCTGGAAAGGGGACGGCAACATCCCGCCCAATTCACTGACACCACTGGATGCCAAGAGCTGAGTGGCAAGCTCTGACCAGTGTCCAGCCAAGCACGTGGCAATAAGTGATGTCAGTGAGCTGGGCGGGACATTGGCCAGAGCAACACAGGTTGCTAAGAACTGTTAGCAACCTGGGACACTCTGGACGGAAAGGGGGTGGTGCGACCCAAAGAGATGCCATCTAAGACAATCACTTCAGGATGCCTCATTATAAGGATATAAGGACGGCCCTGCATGTACCTATCATAAAAAAATGATTGAATGCTGGCTCCACTTTAATAATGTATACCGCACAACACTACAAAGTAACCAGTGCCCTAATTTTGGCACCTGTATTGTTTTTGTTCTGTGGTGCAGCTGAGTCTTCCCTTAAACGTATAAAACTATTTTACTTTTATTTAGTATTCAATTCTAATGAGCCGGTTTGTAGTAATTATATCATCTCTGCAATTTGTGAGATATCGCTGCTGAGTTCAATCAGAGTTTGGCAGTCAGCAATAAAGATCATTTCATTTTATTTTTACAGGATATCAGGCAAAACGGTTATGTGTGGATATAAAAATTTAGGAAGCAGATTAGGCAAATCGTAAGTAAACGCCGTAATTGCCTTTTGGAGCTGCCCTCCGCTGCGAGGCTGATTGCAGCCACAACTCACCGTATTCCTCTGATAATCAACAATGAAACGGAATGTTCTGATTCAAATTAAAGGGAAAATAAAACTATCAATAGCGATCATAGATATGTAATATATTCAATTAGGTGGAACTGCTGGCCGTAGATATGCCTTCCAGAACCTCTTAGACGACGCGGCTTCTTTCTCCATTATCTATGTGCCAGAATTTGTTTATGAGTAGAGAAATCTTCCCTACGCTTTCCTTCTTTTTTTTTTGTAATGTATCCATGGAAACCCTACTCAGGCTCCATCTAACGAGAGCGAGCGAACCGCGCTTCATTAACAGGGAGCGACCAAAAAATGTGCAGCGGGCTAACCTCGATTCACTCTGCAGGTTTGTGTAATAGGTTTCGCGGTGACAGGTTATTGTATACGCGAGGGCAATCTGGCATTATAAAACCAGAGTGCTAAACTGAAAAAGAAAAAGGGAACGCTTAATTGAATTTGTGCTTAGAAGAGTCGGCATTATGTTTCATATCCGACGTTACAGGTTCCGCTGTGAAAACGTATGTAACTGATGTTACCTATTTGTTTCCCTTTAGAGATTTGCCTAATTTGCCCTGCAAAGCTAGAGAGAAGATGGGGTCCCAACTTTGAAGAGTGATATCAATAGAATGCTCAACATACAGTATTTCTTCTTCTAAAAAAAGAACTTTAGGTTCTTTAAAAACCCAATTCTTTTTATTTAAAAAAAAATCTGTTGCCCACATTTTGTTAGCATAAAAAGAGATGCAATACTCCAGAGCTAGTCTTCTTCTGGGTTTAATGGTGCCCATCGTAATTCAACCCTCTTCCTGTAAGCCCCAACACCAGTCCTTTTTTTTGTTGAATGGCACCCATTGTCTTTCAAACCACTTCCTACAAGTTCCAGAGCTAGTCTTCTTCTGGGTTAAATGGTGGCCATCGTCATTCAACCCACTTCCTGTGAGCTCCGGAAGATGGTCTTCTTCTGGGTTTAATGGTGCCCATTGTCATTCAACCCACTACCTGAAAGCCCCAGCTCCAGTCCTTTTCTTGGTTGAATGGCACCCATCATCTTTCAACCCACTTCCTGCAAGTTCCAGAGCTGGTCCTGGGTTTATTGGTGCCCAATAGCATTCAACCCACTTTATGTAAGCCCCAGAGCTAGTCCTCTTCTGGGTTTTATGGTGCACATCATCATTCATGACACTTGCTGTAAGTGTCGTGAAAAGCCACAAAGCCTGTCCTCTTCTGGGTTGAATGGTGTCCATTGTCTTTCAACCCACTTCCTGTAAGCCCCAGCACTGGTTCTCTTCTGGATTGAATGGCTCCCATCATTGTTGAACCCGCTCCATTGTTCAACCTGTTCCACTATCGGTTCTCTTCCGAGATGAATGGCACCTATCATCATTGAACCCACTTCCTGTAATCCCCAGAGCTGATTCTCTTCTGAGTTTAATGGTGCCCATCGTCATTCAAAACATTTCCTGTAAGCCCCAGTGCGAGTCATTTTCTTGGTTGAATGGTGTCCAATGTCTTTCCACCCACTACCTGCAAGCCCCAAAGCTGGTCCTCTTCTGGGTTTAATGATGCCCATCATAATTCAGTACACTTCCTGTAAGCCCCAGTGCCAGTCCTCTTCTGGTTTGAATGGTGTCCATTGTCTTTCAACCCGTTTCCTGTTAGCTTTGGCACCAGAACTACTCTAGGTTGAATGGCACCGATCATCATTCATGCACCTCTTGTAAGCCCCAGTGCTGGTTCTCTTCTAGGTTGAATGGCTCCCATCATCTTTCAGCCCACTTCCTGTAATCCCCACTGACGGTCCTCTTCTGGGTGTAATGGTGCCCAAGTGCCAGTCCTTTTCTTGGTTGAATGGCACCCATTGTCGTGCAACCCACTTCCTGTAAGCACCAGCTCCTGTCCTCTTCTGGGTTGAATGATGCTCAACATCATTCAACCCATTTCTTGCAAGCCCCAGGACCGGTTCTCTTCTGGGCTGAATGGGTACCCATGATCATTTAACTCACTCCCTGTAAGCTCCAGCATTAGTTCTCTTCTGGGATAAATGCCACCTTTTGTCATTCAACACACTTCTTGTAAGCCCCAGTGGCAGTCCTCTTCTGGTTTGAATAGTGTCCATTGTCATTCAACCCACTTCCTTTACGCTTCAGAACTGGTTTTCTTCTGGATTGAATGGTTCCCATTGTCATTTAACCCACTTCTTGGTCCTCTTCTGGGTTGAATGGTGCCCATTGTCATTCAACCCACCTCCTGAAAGCCCCAGCACTGGTTCTCTTCAGGGTTAAATGACACCCACCATCATTTAACCCACTTCCCGTAAGCCCCAGCACCAGTCTTCTTCTGTGTTTAATGGTTCCCATTGTCATTCAACCCAATTCCTGTAAGCCCCAGCACCTGTCTTCTTGTGGGTTGAATGGTGCGCATCATCATACAAACCACTTTCTAACTTTCTTTAAGTCCCAGCACCATTCCCCTTCTGGGTTGAGTGGCTAGCAATGAGCTGAATGTTCCATGGGTTCAGGTCACAGGATTTTCATGAAACTGCTGAACTCTGAATGTTACTCTGAACCCCATTAAAGTTAATAGGAGGCAAATCTTCTAAATCAATCATTTTCATTTTCAAAGCAGATAGGCAAGGGAGTGTCATATCAAGAATTAAAAAAAAATACTCTACTTTAAATATTACATTTATTTATAGAGGTCTATATATCAGATCACAAAGAGGAACAACTGAGGAAGAGAATCCCTTACTTCTCCTCCACATATGAACAGAGACCGCAATCATCAAAGTTCTTCCACCCGGAAACAGAAGATGGCAGTAAGTCACTGTGTAACTTTTACAGCCCCATGTACTAAAGTCCATTAATCATGTATGACATGTCTGTAATATACACACCTATACTACTTGAGTGATCCGTGTCAAAAAAAATTCACATGTATCAAGAGACCCGACAGGCACATCAAATTGTATTATCATTATACAAGAGAGGAAGTAGATAACTGGAAATAATAACCCTTTTGGTTTTCTCTTGTTGAAGACTGAAATGTTTCAAACACGTAAACTTTACAGAAATTATTATAGAACTGGAGGCGTGAGGCTACAACATATTCATATCCAGGTCATAGACACTCATATTTCTTGCAAAAAAATTAAATCCATACAAAAGTCAAAAAAGTTCTGTTCAGAACATATAAAAAAGATGATCAGTAGTTCTGTAGAATACACTATATTGCCAAATGTATTGGGACACCCCTCCAAATCATTGGATTCAGGTGTTCAGATGCCGTGGTGTAAAGCACGCCACCACTGGACTCTAGAGAAGTGGAGACGTGTTCTCTGGAGTGACGAATCACGCTTCTCTGTCTGGCAATCCGATGGACGTGTCTGAGTTTGGCGGTTGCCAGGAGAACGGTACTTGCCTGACTGCATTGTGCCAAGTGTAAAGTTTGGTGGAGGGGGGATTAAAGTGGGGGGTTATTTTTCAGGGGTTGGGCTTGGCCCCTTAGTTCCAGTGACGGGAACTCTTAAGGCATCAGCACACCAAGACATTTTGGACAATTTCATGCTCTCAACTTTGTAGGAAAAGTTTGGGGATGGCCCCTTCCTGTTCCAACATGACTGCGCACCAATGCACAAAGCAAGGTCCATAAAGACATGGATGGGGGAGTTTGGGGTGGAGGAAATTGACTGTCCTGCTCAGAGTCCTGACCTCAACCCGATAGAACACATTTGGGATGAATTAGAGCGGAGACTGCGAGCCCGGCCTTCTCATCCAACATCAGTACCTGACCTCACAAATGGTCCAACATTCCCATAGACACACTCCTAAACCTTGCCAGAAGAGTTGAAGCTGTTATAGCTGCAAAGGGCGGAGCCAACTCAATATTGAACCCTACGGACTAAGACTGGGATGCCATTAAAGTTCATGTGCGTGTAAAGGCCGGTGTCCCAATACTTTTGGCAATTTAGTGTACCGACTGGGCGTATAAGATGACCCCCTACTTTTTCTGTTAAAACATAGGTTTTGGGCTATACTCGTAGCGAGTATGGCCCAAAATAATGTTTAAATACACCCACTAACCTCCATGGCGGTCTTCCCGAGTGTGGCTCGGGGTTAATTTTCAGTACCATAAGCGGTAACCCCGAGCCACACTTGGGATTACAGTCTCTTACCTTGTCCACGATCCCCGCTGTGTCCTCCGTCTTCCGGGTTCCGTCCCTTGCGAGCGTCCGGCAATTTTAAAAGTAAAAAAAAAAAATAGAACTAAAAAATAGAACAAAAAAATAAAATCATCAGACCGCCAGGGAGGCTAATCTGTCAGCCCGTTGGATGAGCGGTAATACTGTATGTACGGTAGCTTCGGCTACATACAGTATACCGCGCTTTTACATCCATACCCGCCGTATAAGACGACCCCCGACTTTTGGGGGATGTTTTTAAGTCTAAAAATACAAAGATAAAATAAATAGCTGATTACAAAATAAAATAATACAATTTTTTTGCTCCAGTATTTTCACCTTAAATCTAGAGGTTTCCCCCCCCCAGTACTTTTTTCTGCCACTAGATGTCTTCAGTATGATGGCCAACATCATTCAAAATGCTTGCTCTGAGCTTGAGCTTAGAACATCATGGACCCACCTCCATCCTGCAACTGGACATTGAACGGTCAAGAAGAACAGTAGTGAGCTCATCTCTCTGTCACTGTGCATTCTCCTATCAGCATGCTTCTTCACAGCAGATAAACTGATTGGCTCCTTTGCTGCTTCTTTCTCAGACACTTCAGCTGTGCTGTACAGCTGCTGCAAGAGGCTGATATCAAGTCAAATTCAAGTGCCCACACTTTAAGCTCCCCCTTATGCCACCACCGGCCCTGGGCATGGTCACAACTAGGTCTTATTTTCGGGGTAGGTCTTATATTTTAGCAATTCCCAAAAATAGTACTAGGTCTTATTTTCGGGGTAGGTCTTATTTTCGGGGAAACAGGGTATATGCACCATGATGGTTGAGTCATATTTAGGTCTACCTTTAGCTGGCTGTCATTCAATATAGAAGACTGGAGACATCTAGTGGTTGAAAATAAGTACAGCAGGACACCGCTCTAGATTGAAGGTGAAGTGATGCAACAAAAACTGCTGGGTTGCATATTTTTTTAAGATTGAGTTCAGCTATCAAGGGTCAATACACTGACAAGTAATATCTTAGATATAAGTGGTCCCTCGTGGGCTGAAAAGTAATATCTTAGATATAAGTGGTCCCTCGTGGGCTGAGCATTTAATATTTCTTGAATAATCCAATAACAAGCTCCTCCTGCTGGCTCGGCTCCTGGGAGTTCTGAGTGTCCCGGGTCACCTTTGTGTGCTGTGGCTCCGCTTTTTACATTCTCCATAATATAAAATAAATAAAAATCTATCAGGATGATGGGAGCCCCACATAATAAACACTGCAGGTGTACAGACCCGGGAAATCAGCACAAGGATGGTGGGAGCTCCTCATAATAGACACAGCAGGGGTGTAGACTCAAGAACTCAGCACAGGGAGGGTAGGAACCCCTCATAATGGGCACAGTAGGTGTACAGACCAAGGAACTTAGCACAGGGATGTCGGGAACTCCTCATAATGGGCATTGGCATTGCTGGTGTGTACACCCAGATTTAAAAAAAAAAAGTCTCCAGATAATCCCCCCCGCCCCCAATATATTGTACTCCACCCCTTTTCTAGCTAATCCAACAATTATATTTATAAGGACACAAACTTAAAACCCCAAATACTTGCTGTCACATGACACACCAGGTCACAAGCCTTCTTTCTTCTGGACTGTAGAGTGGAAGGGTCCATCTTTGGGTGGAGCCTGGGCAACAACATCGACTCCACCAGCAGGGTCCTCACAGTATTAATTGTATAATTGGACAGCATTAGACATGCCAATTTTGTTTCATGTTGAATGCAAATTTGGACACATTTTCGTCAATGTGGACATGCGGATGCACCAGAATTGCCAGATGAAACCAATGCCGAATGCAAACACATTTTTCTGTTGTAATTGGTTAAAAAAAAAACATTTTTTATAAAACAGTGTGCACTTCCCCTCCCAATCTATACCAGTCCCTTTAATCTGTTTGGGCTTTTTTACGGGGGTCTACTGAGGAAATGAAAGGGAAAGAGAAGGAAAGGAAAGGAAAGGGAGAAGGAAAGGAAAGGAAAGGGAGAAGGAGAAGGAAAGAAAAGGAGAAGGAAAGAGAAGGAAAGGAGAAGTAAAGGAAAGGGAGAAGGAAAGAAAAAGGAAAGGAAAAGGAAAGAAAAAGGAAAGGAAAGGGAAATTAAAGGGAAAGGAGAAGGAAAGGAGAAGGAAAGGAGAAGGAAAGTAAAGGAAAGGGAGAAGGAAAGGAAAGGAAAGGGAGAAAGAGAAGGAAAGGAAAGGAGAAGGAAAGGAGAAGGAAAGGAAAGGGAGAAGGAAAGGGAGAAGGAAAGGAAAGGGAGAAGGAAAGGGAGAAGGAAAGGAAAGGGAGAAGGAAAGGGAGAAGGAAAGGAAAGGGAGAAGGAAAGGGAGAAGGAAAGGAAAGGGAGAAGGAAAGGGAGAAGGAAAGGAAAGGGAGAAGGAAAGGGAGAAGGAAAGGAAAGGGAGAAGGAAAGGGAGAAGGAAAGGAAAGGGAGAAGGAAAGGGAGAAGGAAAGGAAAGGGAGAAGGAAAGGGAGAAGGAAAGGAAAGGGAGAAGGAAAGGGAGAAGGAAAGGAAAGGGAGAAGGAAAGGGAGAAGGAAAGGAAAGGGAGAAGGAAAGGGAGAAGGAAAGGAAAGGGAGAAGGAAAGGGAGAAGGAAAGGAAAGGGAGAAGGAAAGGGAGAAGGAAAGGAAAGGGAGAAGGAAAGGGAGAAGGAAAGGAAAGGGAGAAGGAAAGGGAGAAGGAAAGGAAAGGGAGAAGGAAAGGGAGAAGGAAAGGAAAGGGAGAAGGAAAGGGAGAAGGAAAGGAAAGGGAGAAGGAAAGGGAGAAGGAAAGGAAAGGGAGAAGGAAAGGGAGAAGGAAAGGAAAGGGAGAAGGAAAGGAAAGGAGAAGGAAAGGAGAAAGAAAGGAAAGGGAGAAGGAAAGGAGAAGGAAAGGAAAGGGAGAAGGAAAGGAGAAGGAAAGGAAAGGAAAGGGAGAAGGAGAAGGAAAGGAAAGGGAGAAGGAAAGGAAAGGGAGAAGGAAAGGAAAGGGAGAAGGAATGGAGAAGGAAAGGAAAGGGAGAAGGAAAGGAGAAGGAAAGGAAAGGAAAGGGAGAAAGAGAAGGAAAGGAAAGGGAGAAGGAAAGGAAAGGGAGAAGGAAAGGAAAGGGAGAAGGAATGGAGAAGGAAAGGAAAGGGAGAAGGAATGGAGAAGGAAAGGAAAGGGAGAAGGAAAGGAGAAGGAAAGGAAAGGGAGAAGGAATGGAGAAGGAAAGGAAAGGGAGAAGGAATGGAGAAGGAAAGGAAAGGGAGAAGGAAAGGAAAGGGAGAAGGAATGGAGAAGGAAAGGAAAGGGAGAAGGAAAGGAGAAGGAAAGGAAAGGGAGAAGGAAAGGAGAAGGAAAGGAAAGGGAGAAGGAATGGAGAAGGAAAGGAAAGGGAGAAGGAAAGGAGAAGGAAAGGAAAGGGAGAAGGAAAGGAAAGGGAGAAGGAAAGGAAAGGGAGAAGGAAAGGAAAGGGAGAAGGAATGGAGAAGGAAAGGAAAGGGAGAAGGAAAGGAGAAGGAAAGGAAAGGGAGAAGGAATGGAGAAGGAAAGGAAAGGGAGAAGGAATGGAGAAGGAAAGGAAAGGGAGAAGGAAAGGAAAGGGAGAAGGAAAGGAAAGGGAGAAGGAAAGGAAAGGGAGAAGGAATGGAGAAGGAAAGGAAAGGGAGAAGGAAAGGAAAGGGAGAAGGAAAGGAGAAGGAAAGGGAGAAGGAAAGGAGAAGGAAAGGAAAGGGAGAAGGAAAGGAAAGGGAGAAGGAAAGGGAGAAGGAAAGGAAAGGGAGAAGGAAAGGAAAGGGAGAAGGAAAGGAAAGGAGAAGGAAAGGAGAAAGAAAGGAAAGGGAGAAGGAAAGGAGAAGGAAAGGAAAGGGAGAAGGAAAGGAAAGGAGAAGGAAAGGAAAGGGAGAAGGAAAGGAAAGGGAGAAGGAAAGGAAAGGGAGAAGAACTTCCGGCATATAGAAGACATGCAACCCAATATTCCAAAACATATATTCCGAACTGTAAACAATTGTTTCAGGCCTGCTAGCCCTCATCAGTGCAATGCATGGAAAACATGACTTTCATGGAGTATGGCTTGGAGAACACGTAGAAAGTATAACCAGACAGTTTATGGAGGGGTGGAACTAAAGGGAGCCAAAAATTATCCACTAAATTCTATGAAATATCTTTAAAAACAGGCAAAAAATAATGTGAGGAAAAAAAACACAGATTACATTTTTTTAAAACAAACCAAAAACTTAAATTGAACTCAGCTGGAGAAAAAAAAATTTCTACAAACAATTTCTGATTTCTACAAACAATTTTAGATAGCTATTAAATATTGGAATATTGATGTGTTTACCTGAAAATCAACCGATGGTTTTTTTTTTTTATCATTTTCAAAAGAAAATTATGCCTGTAAAATGGTGTTTCATATTTTGGTTTCTGGATTTTTTATGAAGATACAACAAAAGAGCAACGTGCGTTATACAAAAATCCATAACAAACGGCTTTCAATCGTTTATCAGTTTATCAAAGATTTTCAAAGCATGAAATATTACATTTGTCTTTTCTGAAAAATGTTAAAGAGCTATTACTAACCTTTCATCATTTTAGGTTATGTCCATCTGGGGATTCTCT
This sequence comes from Nanorana parkeri, assembly GCF_000935625.1. Taxonomy (NCBI): domain Eukaryota; kingdom Metazoa; phylum Chordata; class Amphibia; order Anura; family Dicroglossidae; genus Nanorana; species Nanorana parkeri. The sequence continues at coordinate 21,522 of NW_017307663.1, read as the reverse complement.
ATTTGTAAAAAGACTTCAAGGAGGACTGATATTAAAGTTTAAAGTATATATAAAGCTATTTCTTTATTTTATTTTACAAGTTTAATTTCTTTACTTCTTTATTTATTAAAGTTATTGTATTTAGTTTTTATGTATTTTTTAATAAATGTCGCACGTCGCTCGTCGCGGTCGCAAGTCTCTTCTACAGGACCCTTTTTTCGGCGGACTTTGCTTTTTTCTAATGTAGCCCGACGGAGAAGGTCGCGCTACCGTCGCTGGAGCGTCGCTGGGACGTCGCCCCGAAAGTCGCGCTATCCCGGCCGCTGCAAAAGGTATGTTGCTACGTGTGAATGGGGCCTTAGGCCCCATTCACACGTAGCGATTTCTGCCGCGATATCGCGCATTTTTGCCGCACGATATCGCGAGAAGTCGCCGGCTAATGATATTCAATGGAGCTGTCTTAGCTCCTGAATGGGGCCTTATATGTATACACTATATATGGCTCCCATGTTGTTGCAACGAAAATTCGTGTACAGACCGATTTGGATGCATTAAACCGAAAGACACATCTGATAGGCCAGAAAAGTCACATGTCCGATTCAGTTTAGTTTTTGAACGAAATTGGGACGGGATGGATCCGAAATTCAGAAATGGAAATTCAGCTTCGGACACATTCGAATGCATAGGGATTTGAAAATTCAGATGTGTTCGAATGTCCGAATTTCGGAAAATCCATCCGAGTTTTGATTCGGAACAAAACGAATCGCACATGTCTAGCTCCCATGAGACACGTGTTTCTAATAGGACAGCCCAGCAGTGCCTGCTTATATTTTGTCTGTTTTTGGGGCTGGGCACACAGGATTTTGTGATAGCTTAAAGGAGAACTATGAGGCGAGTGAAAATCACTCATCCTCATAGTTCGAGCCGACCTGTGACAATGAGACTGTCACAGGTCGGCTCAATAGATCGGGAAGTGAGCGAACACATACCGTCGCTCGCTCACTTCTCAATCATTTCCCTGCAGAGAGCCGTGGCTGTCACGGCTCCCTGCAGGGATTCCCCCCTCCCCGCTCTGATCCTCCAGCGCTGACTGGCGGAACGGACGGGGGAGGGGGCGGGTACAGCTGGCTGTGCCTCTAGATAGGCAGAGCCAGCTGTCACTCACGCAGCTTGGCAACTTGTGAATTCACTGGTTGCCCGTAGCTGAGCAGGATGCTGGCTTGAGCATCTCACTCAGCTCCTGGTAACTTGTGATGTCACTGGTTGCCAAGAGCTGGGTGGGATGTTTGCCAGAATGTCCCGCTTAGCTCCTGGCAACCGGTGATGTCACTTGTTGCCAGGAACTGAATGGGATGTCAGCCAGAGCTTCTCACTCAGCTCCTGGCAACCAGTAACATCGCTGTATAGCTCTTAGCAACCTAGATGCTCTGGCTGGAAAGAGGGCAGCAGGCACACTGCAAGCATTTTGCAGCAGTGCGGCCATGCTGCTCTGCCTGACACCCCCCCTCTCCCCCCCCCCACGTGACCCAAAAAGATGCCGCCCGAGCCAACAGCCTTGGGCTGCCTCATTATAAGGAGGGCCCAGTACTGTACTGCCACATCCTTCACCTGGTGGTGTGCCAATCCTCTTGTTATGGATTCTTAGCTCCCTGCACAGTTCCTCCGCCATCCTTCACTTTCCCCCCTAGCCATCTGCCATCCAACACTTCATCCGGAAGTCTCTTTTCTCTGCTACGTGTCACTCAGACGTGGAGACCTGCCAGTAAAACTAATCATCATCGACTGACGCTCAAAGTACAGGGCGAGGAGCGGCGGATTTAACATGAGGACGTGAGGACACCAAATGTCACATTAATACAGAAGATATCTCTGCTCTGCCCTTTGGCGGCATCGGAAGATTAAGAATTCTGACATTGCCGGAATATTTATGTTTTGCCGACTGTTCTGACGAGACATTGTTTGACTTACAGGCTGATCCGCCAGCAGTCTTGTGGGCATCAGCGCGCTACGAGTTCAGACGTTTTCTGTATGTTTGCTTTAATTGTTTGGCTGGGTTAAAGCAACACTGCGGGCCAAATGCACAGTTCAGTCATGGTAAGGCCAAGCGAGAAGCTACTTTGTTGTGTCCGCTTTATGGGGTTTTATTTAAGGAACAAAATGCCCTAAAAAGCTTTCCGCAAATCAATTTTTCTTGTTAAAGCTGAACTCCAGGCAAACAGGTGAATGCACAAATGAAATACATAAAGGGGGCTGGTTTATAAACAATTTGAAGGGCCGTTCACCTTGCGCATATCTGTGTGAATGTACACTGAGTGGCCAGATTATTATGACCACCTGACGTTTGTAGGCAAATTAGCTATAATTTTGCACTGAAGTTGCTAGAGGGCCAGACCATTATAAATAGGGAAGCAGGTTGTTTACCACGACAGTAGAAGTGATTTGTTTCTGAAGATACGGGGAAACAACGCGATTTAACAGCCTTTGAACGTGGGATGATTGTTGGTGCTCGGAGCCATGGAGCGAGTATCAGCAAAACAGCAGAATTCGTTAAATGTTCAAGAGGGGCTCATTGTTAAGGTATTTAAAGACCGGACTGTCAGCCGAAAATCTGGGTGTGAACGTGCGAATTGTGGCCGTCAGCGACTAGTCAATGTTAGGGCAGAACGGAGAGTGGCAAGACTGGTACAAGACAACAGAAGGGCAACAGTGCAGTGTCAGATTCCTCGCATCACCTTTCAACATCTTGTGGAGTCACGAGGCGGCCCAACGAAGTACTGATGGGGTGGTCATAATAATCTGGCCACTCAGTGTGTATATACAATTGTTCTTTAGCTTTTTTCTTTACAAGTGGAATTAATTTTGAATGTTTTGCTTGTAATATCACATTATGGTCACCAGATGGCGCTGAAGGAGCCTAGGAAATAACTTTATTTAACATGCTCCTCATCTCCATCTAGTGGCCATAATGTGATATTGCAAGCAGAACATTCAAAATAATTCCACTACAGAACATTCGGTTGTGCATGTATTTGCATAGAACAAACATTTACAGATATTAGCAGGGCGACCGGCCCTGTTTATAAATCAACCTCATAATGAAGCAGCTTTACTCACCACGGTATTTGTATTTCTGTCCATCCAATCGTGCCAGCAGAGCCAGATGGATGACCCCATTTACTCAATTACTGTTGTAGACTGTAGAAGTGATACAGTGATGTCCTGTCTCCACCCTCAGCCTGCTGATTGGACAGTGATGGCACACCTGGAGATTGATGAGGTCATCTTTCTACTCCTTCCTCCCGCATGTTTTTTGTCAGTATATATGCACGCAGAACACCTGATTGGCTCCCAGTCCTGCAGTGGTGTATCCGGGGTATGGCACATGCCCTGGGTGCCACTTGAAGGGGGTGCAGCTCTATGGGTCAGCGAAAGTTTGCCAACCCATGGAGACAGCTGACTTTTTTTCTCTCCCCCACCGCTCTCCCATACAATTCTCCCCACCCGACTCTTAGTAACCAGGGACGCACTGGCTGGCGTCTCACCCGGCTCCTGGTAACCAATGACGTTATTGGTTGCCAGAAGCTGGAAGGGACGTCGGCCAGAGCATCTCAGGTTGCTAAAATCCAGGTGGGGAGATGTGATGCCACTGGTTGCCAGGAGCTGGATGGGACGCCAGCTAGACTGCCCCAGGATGCTAAGTAGATATCTCCCCGCCTGGCTCTTAGCAACCAGACATAACTGGTTGCCAGGTGCTGGGTGGAACGACGACCATAGCATCCCAGGTTACTAAGAGACGGGCGGGGAGATGTGTATGGCCTTACACATCTTCCCACCCAGCTCTTAGCAACCTGGGATGCTATGGCCGGTGTTCTGTTGAAAAAGCTTGAACTCATCGATATCTCCAACGGACGTCCTGTGGAGATTTAGACCAGATGCGCCAGCATAAGAATCCTCATCGAGTTATCGAACTTCCCTCACTGTGCCTGCGCAGCTTCACAATCCTCATCAAGTTCTCCAACCCCAGTCAGTGCACCTGCGTGGTCACAGACAAGCAGAATCAAGTTCTTCAAATAGCGTTAGAGCGCCTGCGCGCCCATCCGATGGCACAACATGCTAAGAGATTACATGTTTTGCCATCGGGTGGGCGTGCTTTTGGGTGACCGTGCAGACGAAGTGACGGGGGTTGGAAAACTTGATGGGGATTCTAACACTGGCACGGCTGGCGCACGCCCACTAGTGCCATCGTGTCTAAATCTGCTACTGGCAAGTCACTGGGTGTGAAGTCAACAGTTGGAGATCTTGACGAGTTGGAGGTTTCGACAGAACACCGGCATCTCGCCCAGCTCCTGTCAACCAGTGCCATTACTGGCCTGCCCCTCCTTCTCCCAGTCTGAATGCTGCTCTACAGCGGATCACCCCAGAGGTCAGTTCAGGAACTAATACTAGTAATGATGAATTAATAGATACCTAGCTGCACTAATTTGTGCCTTATCCATCTGAATTTCATTTTTAAAACATAATTCCAATTTTTATCCACCCCCCATTTCTTCCCAGCCCCCCCTTTCACACTCCTGGAGCCAACCTCCCAGAATTTTTTTTTACCTTTGGCCCCGAACCATGATGTCATGAGTCTTCTTCCTCTTCTTCCTCCAATTTTGGGCAGTCCTAAATGCTGCAGAGAATTCCTGTGAGCCCGGGGCGCCAATGGATTCAAATAAAAAAAAGAAAGCTGCAATTACGGTTTAACAAAAGCACATCCTTGGCTTGGCGGTTGGCGAATCGAATAATCTTTTGCATTGCCGCATTGCAACATAGTGTGACATCACAGGAAGTTGGGGTCTCATTGTTCTCCTCTGTGTTGACTGATTCATGGGTCTTAGTGAAAAGAAAATGGTGTTAGTGCACTGCTATACTGGCCACTGTATGATGGGAGGTCTGATTATTGTGCA
>NW_017307663.1:3577-15861 GCF_000935625.1 Nanorana parkeri | reverse complement strand
CGCAAACGCCCAGGGGGAGTGGGGGCTGGGGCGGGGGGGGGGGGGACACATGCCTACCCAGCCCCGGCTTCCGCGGTGGAGGTCCCTTAAAGCTGATACAAAGGACACACATTAATGCAGCTCTGTAGTCATCAATGGATCATTCAATATATTTCTTTAAATGTAAACAGTGTGAGCACCTGAATCTGACCTGGTATCTGCCTCTTGCAGGACAGAGAGAATAAGCACCAGCAAGGGACCAATCAATCCATGTGTTGACAAGAAGCATGCTGGTAGGAGGAGTGAACAGATGGACAGAGAGATGAGCACTGTGCTGCTTCTCCTTTCACCGTCCAGTCACAACATGGGGCATGCCCAGGGGGACCTGGGCTCAGAGGACCTGGGTTGAACGATGCTGGCAATCAAACTGAAAACATCTTGTAGCAGAAAAAAAAGTATTGTAAGGGACATCTCTAAATTGAATATATTATAGCAAAAGTTTAATTTTCTCTTTTATATTTGAATTGGCTATTTATATTGATCTTGTTATTTTCGCGTCTAACTTGCCGCCTCTAAATTTGGCCTTGTGTCTGCATGCTTATGGCATGCCAGTGATTGGGAAACCACTGAAGCCAGGCAATTAAGATTTTCAGGAGGAGCCTCCAGATCTCTCTGCAAGTTTCCATTAAAGATCCTGCTCTGAATTAATTGTCATTTTCCCCCCACTACAGGCCATGCTGTGATTGGGAGTCACTCTTGGAATCCTAGAGACACTGAATACAAATACTGTATATGGGGCCCAGAGTTGTGTGCCAGGTACAAAATCACATCATCCACACCGCAAACTAGACAGGAGCCTTGGGCCTGGTTTATGTCCAAGGGGGCCAGACCGTTTTTAAAACAATACAGACTAATGATTATAGGACAGTGCTGGAGCACCAGGGCCCAGTCGCAGGTGCAACCTTTGCGACCCTGGTAATTTTGCTACTGACTCCAAGCTGTAGAGGAACTACAAACCTCAGCAATACATTATATAGAAATGCAGAATACCATCAGCTATAGGGGAGTACAAATCCCAGCAATACAATATATAGCAATGCAGAATACAATCAGCCATAGAACTCTACAAATCTCAGAAATACATGGTACAGCAATAAAGAATAATACCATCAGCTACAGAGGGCTACAAATCTCAGCAATACATTATACAGCCTAGCAGAATGGCACCGGCTATAGAGGACTACAAATCTCAGCAATACATTATACAGCAATGCAGAATAATAGTATATGAATTTGCTGCATACTCTGTGCTGCTGCTCTGCTCCAGGGTGCCGGCCTGATGTCTAAGGTGGAGGATCTCAGGAGGGGGACACGTGTGGAGGTTCTCAGGAGGGGCAGAAGCGCTGTAAATAGGCGCAGAGTGGTTCCCAGGAAGGTTGCTGTGAGGTCCCCTGTAAGTATGGGACCTAAGGCAGCTGCTTCCATTTGAAAAATAAAAGCATTGGTATCAGTTTTTGGTATCGGGGCATATTTATGAATATGAATACTCGTGAAAATGCTCAATATTGGCCTTGATAATGGTATCAGTGGTATCGGTGGTATCGGTGGTATCGGTGGTATCGGTATCAGTGCATCCCCAGTTAGAGGGGAGACTGCAAGTGTATAGCGAGGTCTGTGCTAAGTAACACATGAACAGAGGGGAACACAGAGCAACACACCAAGTACAATAATTGGCAATTAATAAACAGGCTGTTGTTGAGGTAGCACAGCTGTGTACCTCCTGGTCCATCTGCAAGGGCAGACGCACACGCAGGCAGTTGGTGTTTGCCGAGGCTTTGCCAATACTGTCAATGAACATGAGACGACTCTTCTGTGCCTATTGAAATCCTTAACAATGTCAACTAAAGGAATGGAGGGGGGCAAAGCTGCTACCTCGCCCAGGACCCCATTCTGCCTTAATCCATCTCTGACCATGTGACCTTCTGCCTGAGGCATTGTGGCCATCAAGTCACCCCATGCCTGCAAAGCCTGCTGGGAAAGGTTGGCTTTTGGATTAGAGATTTTATTTACATGATATGAGGTCTAGGGTAGAAACTTTAGTAATTGAACCCAAAAAAAAAAAGAAAAGTCATATCATCAGAAACACTTTCATTCACCTCTTGTTTGCGCAAACTACCCCCGCTCCCTCTGCAAAATAAGGAAACAGATTAAATAAGTAATTGGAAGCACATACTATACTTATGGTAATGAAAACGCTTTTACTGCATTTCAGGAAATGTTTAGACTATAATCTTACAGTAAAAAGCATACTAAATTCAGATATGTTACGGGACGTACACCGACGCCGTTCGTTTACTGTACACATATATATTAATAGAGGGGCTTTAAAACTGCGTAATAACCGTTAAATACACCTTGCCCATGTGCGCCCATCTGCAATAATGCTGTATTTTACTTTTAGGGGTACCTAATTGCTTAGGTCATTTATTTTATTTTTATTGTTACGTTTTATATTGCTTTTATGCATTCCCAGCTGTTCTGTTGTAGAAGGATATTATATCTGGAGTCTCACCAAGCTCATAAATACACATTATATGGAAATATGGTTTATTTTAGCACAACGTTCGAAGAGCTATTGTTTTAGGGGGACCCATAGAAGTTCAGTAGAGCCATTGGATTTGTATGTATATGTAGTATATCTAAAGCCAATATTTGTTTTGTTTTGGATAGAGCAGGCAAGGCTTTGAACCTTGCATAGTCATCTGTGTGGCCACTAGAGAGATTCCCTTCTCTAAATTTGTCCTGGTGACAATCGGCAGAAAGTGATAGGAAATCCAATTGCAGTTAAATTAACTGAAATCTTTCAATGCGGTGAAAACTTTATAAAAAAACTGCTAGGTGTGTAAAAAGGGGTATGTGTAGGGTTGCCACCTGTCCCGGATTCACCTGGACAGTCCAGGTTTTGAGTCTTGTATGTGTTGTATCTGGGTTCAGCTGGCCTGAAAGCTGGAAAAGGCACATACAGGACTCCCAAACCCAAACTGTCCAGGTGAATCCAGGACAGGTGGCAACCCTAGGTATGTGACCCCAGTCCCTCTACTGCTACCTGGCAACTAGAGTTGTTAGGCCATCAGCTTTAGGGTGGCAAGCTGAAGTTCTCTCCACCAGTTCCAAACATATATACACAGGCCTGCCATTCTAACCTTGGACTTTTGCCAGGGAATACATTACATCCATGGAAGTCCTCCACTATATCTGTGGTTCCAGGTCCACCGTGGAAGGGCCACCAGGCTCCCCAGCATATGACAACCACCCTCCTGCTCTTTAATGTTTCTCCAAGGATAGGCCTCACTTACTTGTGAGATTGAAGAGGTTCAGGCCATACTTTGCTTGAACTTGCTTACTTTTCTCTCCAGTTCATCTAAAAGGTGGCCATACACTGTGTGAATTTTGTCCGGTTCTTCAGGAACTGGCATCAAGGGATGCCGGCTGAAAGGGTGCCGACAGCGGCCACCCACTGTGCGAACTTTGGGCCAGCATCTCTCAATCAGCTGATCGAAGGAGCAGGGCAGAAAATCATTGTACGAACAGAGATGGCCACTGTCAGCATACAGAAGAAACAGTGGGATTCCTCGATCAATGCGCTCATTCAAGACCTGTGCTCAGGGAAGAGAATACTCCCTTAATGAGTGTCCAGGGTACTTGTACTCGCCCAAATGCTCCGAAGCCTGGCCCAATACTTGAGCTTCCGGTATCAGGAAGCCGGCTCCATGCTCCTTTGTCAATTGTGATGAGGGAGCATGGAGCCGGCTTCCTGGCCAATCAAGAAGCCAGGCAGCATGTCATTACACGCCCCCCCGGCATTCTGATTGGCCAGAAAGCCGGCTCCATGCTTTCTCATCACCTGCTGATGAGGGAGCATGGAGACGGCTTCCCTGGGAAGCCGGGCGGTGAGTCATTACACGCCGCCTGTCTTCCTTAATGGGACTTCCGGTATCTGCATTCGGTATCGGCGAGTACCAAAAAAAATATTGGTACTCGTACTCAATACCGAAAACCGGTATCAGTGCATCCGCAGTGAAGAGGGTGCTGATCTATCACATGCCTGAAGAAGGGTCCCTGTGCGGTTCTGAAACATTGCTTCTCTATGTGATCATCCAAGAATAAAGAGCTTTAGGGATGTCCGTCAGTTGGATTTCTTTTTTTTTTTGCTCTAGAACATGGAGAGGAGAATTAGAAACACCTAGGAACACCCATGTAGGATCAGAAGTAAGGGAGGCTCTATGGTGGGTGAAACAGCTCCGAGAACCCTACTGGCTACCAAAGATTAGACTCTGAAGTTCTCCAAGTGTGACTGGTTAAAGGAGAACTATGGGGTCAGTGTTTTTCCCCATAGTTCTCCTTGGGGTAACGGGAGGACACAAACTAGCGTCCTCCCGTCACCCTAAGCTCAGTATACCGCGAGCTACAGCTCCTGGAGCGCCTGGAGCGGATCCCGACTTAGATGACGGGATCCGCCCAGCTGCGTGATTGACAGCTGGCTCTGCCTATCTAGAGGCAGAGCCAGCTGTACCCGCCCCCTCCCCTGTCCGTTCCGCCAGTCAGCGCTGGAGGATCGGAGCGGGGAGGGGGGAATCCAGCCCCTCCCCCTGTCACGGCAGAGAGCCGTGACAGGATCGAGAGGTGAGGTAACCTGGTATGTTTTTCCTCACCTCCCGATCTACTGAGCTGACCTGTGACAGTCTCATTGTCACAGGTCGGCTTAGAACTATGACGTGAGTGGAAATCACTCATGTCATAGTTCTCCTTTAAAGAGTCAAAATATTCCTCTTGAACACCATACTGGAACATACCATCGGGTTAAGAGGGTGCTGATCTATCACATGCCTGAAGAAGGGTCCCTGTGCGGTCCCGAAACATTGCTTCTCTTTGTGGTCATCCAAGAATAAGCTTTGGAGATGTCCGTCAGTTGGATTTTTTTTTGCTCTAGAACATGCAAGAGGAGAATTAGGAATACCTAGGAACACCCATGTAGCATCAGGAGTAAGGGAGGCTCTATGGTGGGTGAGAGCAGAGCCAGGAACTCTACTGTCTACTGAAGTTTATCCTCTGAAGTTCTCCAGAGATGCAAAAACCCTTCAGGTTACTAAGACCGTCAGACTCCACCTGTAGCAGACAATTGCTGAAAATGTTATTACACAAGTCAAAAATATTAATCCGCAATAAAAGGCAACACTATCGTAGTCCATCTGTAAAACTGTAATGTTCCTAAGCTTGATGAAATCTATATTGTAAAGAAGATCCAATGCACCAAATTCTTTCACTTGACAATAGAGTTCTTGGAAACCCACCAAAAGCTTAGTTTTTTTCCGGCGTGCATTTTGTCTAATTTTAATCACGTTACGGAGGCATACACAAAGTTGGCGAGCTGCCACGTTTCTGTGGAGACGGAAGCGGGGAAGAAGATCTTTTATGCATGCACATATTGAGGTGGCATTTAAATTATGTTGATGCCTCTCACTTGGAGAAAAACATGTCTCCGGCGCCAGGTTCCTCGGTCTGGAGGGAGTGGGTTATCATAATACAGTATGTGATCACTTTCCATCAAACACACACACATCACATGGGTGTGTGTGTACATTTCATTTACCGAATAAACGTATTCATTAAAGGGACACCGCCGCTCTTTTGGATTCTGTATAATCAAGATTTACAATGGTTTTTCATACAAAGCGATATTCTGTAGATCTTGAACCTCTTGATAATTAAAAGATAATCCAATCCAAATTAATTAAGTTAATTAATTCAATTAAAGTCTGATTTTAGCCTTTTTTTTGGTGGCGGAGGGTAAAATTAGTCTTTTGCAGGGATTTTCATTAATTCCTGTCCCTGTGGCACCCCTAAATCAAAGGTAATTCATGAAATGTAAAGGGGAATTTTATTCTGCTTATATTTGCCTTCCTTGCTCCCCCCCCCACACACACACTCATTAACATACTAATAAAATGATTAAATAAAACCCTTCTGTTTTTATTACATACATTATTTTACACCCTTTGATGTCATCACTGTGCTTCCCAATGCATGCAGGCAGATCATAGCTGGTGGGAGGGGCCAGCAGGGTGCTGTACAATGCTGGGTGAAAGCATCACAGCACCCTGCCTCAGTACTACCTCAAGAGCCCTCAGCCCTGATGCCATCAATGGGCGGGATGTTGGGAGGAGTTATGTGATACATTATCCCCTTAGTGACCGGTGACATCCATTGTATGTCACTGGCTCCGGGCCCGTTTAAACAGTCTTTAGCCGCTGGGACTCTGTTTACAATTGTAAAGCCGACTGTCGGGTCTACAGTAGTCTCAGCTGTCGCCAGATCGCGATGCAGATTACATCACCGGTCCCATAGCTGTCAGTGCTGGGCTGTCATAGCTGTCAGTGCTGGGCTCCTGAAGCCCAGCTATAAGCTATTGAAGTGCGATCTGCACTTCAATAGCTTATTTCTATTGGAAAGGTGATACTAGGGGTGTTTTGGACCCCCAGTATCACCTTAAAGAGTACCTGTCACTGCCAATATGCTATCCCATGGGGGGGGGGGGCTTGTAAGCCCCCCTATGTGATAGCAATTAAAGTAAAAAAAGAAAAACAGTTTTTAAAATATTAAATGTAATAAATGTAAAAATAATAAAACAAATTTTTAAAGTCCCCCTCCCCCGTGAGCACGTGCGTCTTCACGTAAACATGCGTCGGGTGCACCCACGTATGAAAACGACGATCGCGCTACACATGTTGGGTCTCGCCGCGCGCACCGGAGTGAGTACAATAATTCCAAGGCCAATATTTATGCGGATCTCTAAACTGATGACCTGTGGGGGCTTTTAAAGCTTCGTCTATGGACTTTTTGGGGTACTGAATTCTGTTACAGTTTCAGGGACGCACACAATTTTTAACCTGGGTATGTTGGGTATCTAATTACTCGTTGTAACCTCATCTTTTATATTTTATAACAAAAATGGGTATTTAATTGTGTCTTGGAGCATTTAAGTGCATTTTTTACAAAATGTGGGGGTTTGATAAGGAGTTGCGTGAATATCGTGCAACATAAAAATTTGCAACTGCCAACATTTTATTGTACAAGGTCTTGGCTTTTAGAAAATATATAATGTTTGGGGGTTTGAAGTAATTTTTAGGCCTACATTGTGGATTATAACATGGGTTCGAAAATCGAAAAACAGGCCTCGATCACTAAGGGGTTGTACGAGCATTGACATAACACCACCACCTAGTGGCAGGAGTGCTAATCTCAGTATACTATATTGCTGTGCCTATAAAGAACAGGCTAACAACACCCCCCTAAAAAAAAGCAAAGAAGCTCCAGAGCAATGACCATAGCGCATTTATATGTTGCACAATAATTGTACAACTGTTTATCGAACCTTTATGTTCTTTAAAATTTACATTAATACTAACCCCTTAAAGCCCGAGGTGTTACACCCCCTTCCTGTCCCGGCCATCTTTCAGTATTCAGCGCTGCGGTACTTTGACTGGCATTTATTCTGTCATACAACGCTGTACTGAAATTAATTTTATATAATTTTTTGGGGACACATAGAGCTTTCTTTTGGTAGTATGTAATCACCACTGGGGGGTTTTTATTTTTTACTATAAAAAGAAAAAAGTGCTAAAAAAATTTTTTTTCAATGTTTTCACTAATTTATGTTATAAAACATTTATTATAATTAAAATTTTTTTAAAAAAATATTAAAGACGGGGTCACGTCGGATAAATAGACACCAAACATGTCAAGTCCTAAAATAGTGTGCGTCTGTGAAATCGCAAAAAAACTACCATACCCAAAATCAGCCATAGGCAACACTTTAAAAGCTTTAGTTTAGTGTACGTGGGGGCGGGAGACTTTAAAAAAAAATTTTTTTTTATTCTTTTTTATGTGACTTTCATTTTTTTTTTTTACACTTTATTATATTTTATTTACAACTTTATTGCTATCGCATAGGGGGCTAACAAGCGCACATACAGTGACAGGTCCTCTATATGAAGATATCTGGGGTCTATTAGACCCCTGATGTACTCTAGGGACCGCAAAGTAGTGAATGAAGCAGCTTGGGAAATGACGCACTGAAACCCGAAAACTGTAAAAGATGAGATTGTGTGGAGTAAAGAGATACCAAATATGTTAAAGAAGAATAAATAATAATGAACCCTTGCAGTGGGGCGAAGTGGAAGGGTTAACTGATTTTTTTTCTCAAGGGGACCGGATAAAGAAGAGACACTCATCCGAGACTTGTTCTTGTGGTAGAGACCACTCACCTCTCTCCGCCCCTTCAATCTGATGGTGGAACGTCTCTTGGTATCCTCACCGTATTAAGGTGGCCATACACTGGTTGTAAAGTAATTTAAAAAACGTACGATCTGCACATCTTGGACAGGCAGATTGTACTTGCGATCATCACAAGCCCGCCCCCCTGAGGGGCGGGCTTCCGATTACTGCGATGCTGAACGAGCAGTGTGCGCGTGCGGCAGTTGTCGTACGAACACGCCACTAACCCGCCGAGAATCGTACGATTCTCGGCGGGTCTTCCAGCCTGCTTGTTCGATGGAAGATGTGCGTTCGTACATTGTCGCAGTTGGCGAACAAGCACACCACTAAAGGTGCCCATACACTGTACGACTATCATACGATAATCGCGGAAAATCCTGCGATCGTACGATAATCGCAAAGTGCATGGAAGGCGTGCGACCATTTCTACTGTACGATCGCACGTCTTCCGTTGAACAAACAGGCTGGAAAACCTGCTGAGAATCGTACGATTCTCGGCAGGTTAAGCTGGCCATGCACTTTACAACCCTCGCAAAAACGTACGATCTGCCCATCATGGACAGGCAGATCGTACTTGCGATCATCGCAAGCCCGCCCCGCTAAGGGGCGGGCTTCCGATGATTGCAATGCTGAACGAGCAGTGTGTGAGTGTGGCAGTTGTCGTATGAGCACGCCACTAAAGGTGCCCATACACTGTACGATTATCCAGGGAAGAGGCCAGGGAAGAGAAGCTGCCATCTGATAAAGCAAAGTATGGCGCTGTGCATGTGGAGGGTGGGTTAGGTTAGGTCTGGGGGGATATATTACAATGGCACCTAGAAGTGGGGGGGATATATTACAATGGCACCTAGAAGTGGGGGGGTATATTACAATGGCACCTGGAAGTGGGGGGGGGGGGTATTATGCAGCCAGTGAACATTTTGTTCCTGAAGTTAATGTAGGGTTGCCACCTTTTCTTCAAGTAAACCCGAGCACTCTAGCGCCGCGCACGGCAATTTTTTTTTTTTTTAGAAAATAGAGGAGAGAGTGAGGAGAGGGAGTCAGGAGGGAGAACAAAAAGAGACAGCAAGGGGAGGGAGTAAGGAGACCGGCTATAGAGGACATTATACAGCAATATGAAGCTACATAAGCTGTGTTTTTGCAGGGTGGTGCTCTTATGTTTTCAGGATATCAGGGGACCTGTGCGGACAAACCCGAACACAGGACTCAAAAACCGGAGTGTCCGGGTGAATCCCAGACAGGTGGCAACCCTAAGTTAATGTATTGGAAGCAGAAAAAATGGGCAAGCGTAAGGATTTGAGTGACTCTGACAAGGGCCAAATTGTGGTGGCTAGACGACAGAGCAACTCCGGCAACATAGTCATGGGTGGCCAAGGTTCATTGATGCACATGGGAACCGAAGGCTGACCTGTGTAGTCTGATCCAATAGAAGAGCTGCTGTAGATCAAATTGCTGAAAAAGTTATTGCTGGTTCCCATAGAAAGGTGTCTGAACACACAGTTTGTTGCGTATGGGACTGCGTGGCCACAGAGTGGTCACGGTGCTCATGCTGACCCATGTCCACCACCAAAAGTGCCTATGAGCATGTACACATCAGAACTGGAACACGGAGCAATGGAAGAAGGTGGCCTGGTCTGATTTTTCTCTTTTACACCATATGGATAGCCAAAATGCGCATGTGTGTCACTTACCTGGGGAAGAGATGGCACCAGGATGCACTATGGGAAGAAGGCAAGCCAGCGGAGGCAGTGTGATGCTTTGGGTAATGTTCTGCTGGGAATCCCTGGGCCCTGCCACTCATGTTAATGTTACTTTGACACGTACCACCGACCTAAACCTTTTTGCTGACCAAGTACACCCCTTCATAGAAACAGTATTCACTGGTGGCAGTGGTCTCTTTCAGCAGGAAAATGCGCCTGCCACACTGCAAAAATGATTCAAGAATGGTTTGAGGAACACAACAACAGGTTTGAGGTGATGACTTGGCCTCTAAATTCTACGGATCTCAATCCAATTGATCATCTCTGGGATGTGCTGGAAAAACAGGTCCGATTCATGGAGGCCCACCTCACAACTTACCGGACTTAACTTGGTGCCAGATACCACAGCACACCAGAGGTCTAGTGGAGAGGTTTAGTGGAGTCCATTCCTCGATGGGTTAGGAAGAGGGGGACCTACTCAATATTAGGGGGGGGGGGTGCTCATAATGTTATTGCTGATCGGTGTATTTGTTACCATAATAAATAAAGAAAATATTTACAACGTCAAACTAAAGAAAAAAAAAGCCTTGGCTCTACACTTCAACCAACACAATGCATTCTGTCAGTTCAGTTGGAATCTATGGAAAATATAACAGATTGCAAAAGAAAAAATCTCCGGCTTCTCCTTTCAGCCATAAAACTGAATGACAGTTCATTTCTCGGAGACACTGCTGATGTTTCCAGTACAATAGAGGATGGCAGTTATCTCAGCTCCCCTTTCACGATGCATCTCACTATTTCTATTTTTCCAAGAATGTCAACAACCAAAATGGGCAGCTATAATAATAGAGCGGAACGCATGTGTCTGCCGAGAGATGAGCAGCACTTATTTTTTATTTAAGTAACAATAACAAGAAATATATCACAGCACTCTCAGCACATCTGTTTCACATGCAATGCCAAAAAAGAAAAGGCTATTAGTTGTTATTAGTTGGGTGTTGGAGTCCACTGTGATTGCTCATGACTGAGGTAGCATAGATGTCCCCATTCTTTCCCACTACAAGCCCCCAAGACCACCCACCACCCGTCCTTGTAAGGAATAACTAGACCACACTCCAAAATGGTATACAATGGCCTTGGCAGCCTTTTTTTAAAAACAAATTTGATATATAAAACATACTATATATAAACAATTATCAGAATTACCTGAACAAAGTTCCAGGTCTTTGAAGGCCACACCTTTGATCTGTTACTTGCGGAAGTGCAACAACATGTTAGGCCCCCAGCCGCAACACACCGCCTCGGGGACAACCACCAACTGACCGCATACACTCCAAGTATCCAATAGATGAATGGAGGACCCATACCAAGACAGGTCCCCAAACCTTAACCACCAGCACCTATTATTTGCTTAACCACAAGCACCTATTAAAACAGACCATAATGAATCATTGCCTCTGCAATCCAAGATAAATGTATGTATAATGTCACTCGCACTCCAATAGAATTTCAAGTCAAAAACGGTTTATTGACTCGATTGCTATCACATCATATAGCAAACTGCTGTATGATGTGATAGCAATCGAGTCAATAAACCGTTTTTGACTTGAAATTCTATTGGAGTGCAAGTGACTTTGTACATACATTTATCAAGGACAGATTGTTGTCATCCTAGAACAGGAAGTACCTTAACAAGGACCTTCTCGGCATTGTAGGAACCCTGCCATTGTGTTTCTAGCTAAATTTAGAGGAGTTGTTGTTAGGTTGTAACCAACCTGAGGAGCTGTTTAACTTTTTGTAAGCTCTGCAGGTGTTCCATAAGCTAAGTGCTTCAACAGTTACAACAGTTTTTGTTATCAAGAAAGCAACTCATAGAAACAATGTGAGAGTGCTAGAGTTGGAGAGAGAACTGCAGCTACAGTGGGAATAGCAATGTCCTGGCCTACTTTACAATAAGTGGGAGAATGTCCTTATGCTTCCCCCTAAGGTGAAACCCACAAGGTGATGGCTGCTTCATACATGGTCCCATTTTGGGGGGTTTCACATGTGAAATCCAGATCAACAGTGTCCCATACACTGGTATCTGTGAGCTCTAATGCATTAGCTCCTGGCCTCCCACTTATACCTTCCCCATGGCCACTCTTGACTGAGAGGAGCAGAGTTACCCAGCAACCCCCAGACGGGTATCTAATACCATGGGTAAACCAAGAGCATGAGTAACATGGGGGAACCACACTAGCATATGCCTCTAAATTAATACAATAGAAAGGG
>NW_017307663.1:0-1504 GCF_000935625.1 Nanorana parkeri | reverse complement strand
ATCAGAACGGAACCCATTCAGTGGACAGAGTGAAAAAATGTAAAAGTGGGAAGCAGTGAGTGAAGACCCGGTGGTGAATATAAATACGTAAGGTAAATAGGTGGTGTTTGTACAGTATTGGAAAAAGGAAGTAACTGTATATAATAATCTCTTGGGTGGAATGAACTATGTGTTGTGATCTCTCAAGAGGAAATCATCATAACTTATTAGTGCTTTAATGTGAAGCTAGGTAGATAATCAAATATGAACATGTGATATATATACGAAGTGTTTAAACATAGTGTCAACAGTGACCAAGCACATACAGGGGGGAGGGGAAGGATGGGTTCATACGGGAATCAGAGACCTTATTACAGAAACCAAAGACCTCGAGGAGGGGCTGTAGAGGGGGCAAGAAACTACAACACAGGAAACAACAGAAATTGGTAGTAGGAGGCGTTTTTAATCTGAGTTCGGCCCCTCTAAGTGTTGAAGAGGAAAAGGTTTTGAATTTAGGATTAAAATTCGCCCCTGCACATAATCTTAATAAGTTTTCCACTTATGTAGATCTTCAAAAATGTATTAGAAAACTAAATATAAAAAAATATTATTCCTCCACCTCCAACATGACCCCATCTAATGCCACCACCATTCAAGAAAGAAAATATATTCAGACTCCACTAAGGAACAATTCAGTATTCAATCCCAAAAACAATTCCAACCACTTTATCGAAGTCTTCAAAAGTTTAGTAGAGGAAGATATTAGATGCCTAAAAACTAAATATACCAAAAATAAAGAATTCATCAGTAAGGGAATCGAATCCCTTGAGGACAGAAAATATATAGTGATTAGGCCTGCGAATAAAGGTGGTGGGGTTGTTGTGATGAACAGAACGTACTATGAGGAAGAAATGGAGAACATTTTACAAACTAAGGATACTTATAGACTACTAAAGAAAAACCCTACCCACGATTTCAAAAAGGAACTAATAATTTTGATTAATAAAGGATATAAAAAAGAATTATTAACGAAAAAAGAAAAAGAATATTTATTACCCTCTGTATGTAAACTGCCAACGATTTATTTCCTTCCTAAAATTCATAAGGATAAGGAAAAACCGCCAGGAAGACCTATAATTAGCGGTATCGATTCCCTTACAGCAAGATTAGGGGCATACATTGACTATTATCTACAGCCTTTAGTAATGAAGACGGAAGCATATCTAAAAGATAGCAGGGATATGTTAAATACACTCTCCAACCTCACAGAAATGTGGGATGAGGATACCATACTAGCCACTGTGGATGTAGCCTCTCTTTATACCTGTAAACCCCACGAAAAAGGTTTGAAAGCAATCAGGTGGGCATTTGATAAATACGGTGACCTTAGAGATAAACAAATTGATTTCATTCTAGAATGTCTTCAATTTGCTGTGACAAGAAATTTCTTCTGGTACAGAAACGATTTCTATTTACAAGAGAAGGGCGTAGCCATGGGGGCTAAATTTGCCCCCAGCATGGCTAA